>NC_051178.1:178829245-178863786 GCF_013339695.2 Rhipicephalus sanguineus
CCCACACCATCTTTCTTTATTATTGTGATAAAGGCATGCCCTTAATGCATAATTCTTGATGCGTATACTTGTATTGTATGTCTGCTGTAAAGCCTCTGTTGTGTAAAAAACGCCAGGCCTGCGCTGAAACCGCAGCACAGTCACAGCGAAAGCTGGAAGAGCGGCGTTTCTAGAGCCCGTTGTCAGCTCTCTTGGGGCTACAATACAAGTACACTAGAAAGATACCCACTACGCCATAAATCACAATTTTTGTGAAGTTGGGAAGCACCTACTAAGCCATTATTCGTCATTCTGCGGAGAAGCGAGGCACCAGCCGCACGTCTGTAAGGCATTATGTGCACTTTGTTGACGCGACGACTGATGATGATGAAGAATTATGGCTCAGCCCTTTGTAATGGGTTGGAAGCTTTAAACGGCCCACCAGTTAAGTAATTTGCGTTGGGTGACGCCCAGTTGCTATTCCCTCTCCCGTCATGCTGTATAACATACGTTGCCGTGGGAGAGAGACGGGGTGGGGTGAAGAACTTTACTGAGACCCCAAGTAAATGGATCATGCGCTTATGGGATTCTTTGGCAACCAATACAAATGCACTTGCGAGGAACCCACTACGCTCTAAATCATTGTAATTTTACTGAGACCCCGAGGAAATGGATCATGCCCTGATGGGCTTCATTGGCAACCAATACAAGTGCACTTTCGAGGAACCCACTACGCTCTAAATCATTGTAATTTTACTGAGACCCCGAGGAAATGGAACATCCGCTTATGGGCTTCCTTGGCAACCAATACAAGTGCACTTGCGCGAAACCCACTACGCTCTAAATCACTGTAATTTATCTGAGACCCCGAGGAAATGGATCATGCGCTTATGGGCTTCCTTGGCAACCACTACAAGTGCACTTGCGAGGAACCCACTACGCTATAAATCATTGTAATGTTTGAGAAGTAGGGCAGCAGGCACTGCACCATTTTTCGTCATTCTACGAAGTGCCGTGGTACCTGCTAAACGCATGTAAGACATTATGCGCACTTTGTTGATGCTGTGCCTGACGACGATGAAGAATTATGGCAGAGTCCTTTGTAATGGGTTGGAAGCATTGAACAACCTACTCATTGCGCAATTAGCATTGTGTGACGCCTGGTTACAGAATTCGCGTTGTGCGACGCGTTGCGCGACGCTTGGTGCTTATTTTACTCTCTACCACGCTATATTGCATATGCTAATGTGGTTCCTTCCTGACATGAAGTCTGTATAGGACCTTTTTGCATAGTAGTTCCGAGCACCGGAATGGCTCAGAGGTTGAATACTGGGCTCCCACGCAGAGGGCCCAGGTTCGAACCTCGTTCCATCCTGGAATATTTTTCTTATTTCGTTTTTTTTTCTTATTTCGAGCGATACTGGTTACGGACACCGGCGGCGGCGGCGGCGGCGGCGGCGGCGGACAACTACGGCGCCAAAAACGGCCGGTGAAATGATCTCATAACAGCTTTCGCTGTAAAATTGAAGCAGTGTTTTGTGGAACCTATTACCATGTATTTAGACCCGCCACGGTGGTCTAGTGGTTATGGTGCTCTACTGCTGACACGCAGGTCGCGTTATCGAATCCCGGCCGCGGCGGCCGCATTTTCGATGGAGGCGAAAATGCTCGAGGCCCGTGTGCTTAGATTTAGGTGCACGTTAAATAGCACCATGTGGTCAAAATTTCCGGAGCCCATCCTCTACGGCGTGTCTCATAATCAAATCGTGGTTTTGGGACGTTAAACCCCAACAACTATTATTATCATGTATTCAGCGGTCGTAGCTGGTATTGGCTCCCTCCTTTGTGGTTGCACATTGTTTATCAACTACAGTGCGGCCAATCCCCAATAAATGAGCATGTATGAGCCAGCTGTTGAGGAAACAGCACCCTCTGATCGCCTTTCGCTCGGTCTGAAAGGGCTCCACCTATCCTCCTCTTTCGATCTTCATTCTGTCTTCCTTTCACTATAGCACTGCCGCCGTACAGTGAATGAATGAATGAATGCTTCGCTGATGGATCTGTGCAGTCCCGCAGCCAGGAATTTTTTCGGGGGGGGGGGGGGGGGGGGGGGCACTTGCTGAAAACCTTGACTATTTGAGAAAAACACCTATTTTCATTATTTATCTGTGGTAAAAACACCTACTTCACCAAAATTTTGACCCCCCCCCCCCGGCTACGTGCCTGGTTCTGTGATGCGGCGAGCCCACGCGCTCGAGGACGAATCATGACGCGCGCGCGACCCACGTATCAGCCGTGAATACGCGCGGTCGGTTTGTCGCTCTCGCGATCTCGTCGATTAACGGACAAAAGTTCGCAGGACCTACTCGGGGCAGAGTACAATGGAGCGCCAGGATATTCACCTAGCAAGAACCACATAATGCGCCCACCTCTGAAAGGCGTTGGGCGGATGTACGTGACAGCCGCTGTTCAGCGGTTGTTGTTAGCGAGAGACATTTACACTACTGCAGTTGCGTAAATGTAAAGGGGGGGGGGGGGCACACTCCTTGCCACTCTTCCCTCCCGAGATTTATCTTTCAAATGTCATATTTGAATTGGTTGAACGAAAGAAGGCGAATTTTTTCGAGGAGCGCTTTTCTTTGACACAACCGAGTGATTCATACAATTGGTTATGTATATATAATTTGAAGTGGCTGACGTTTAAGTTAAGCATACCGCACTCTCCGTGAAACCAACTCTGAGATCTGAAGCCCTTCCAAAGAGCAGAAACGAAGTACAAAAGAGGAAGCTGCTTTTTGTTTCAAAAGGCGCTGTAGTGTACGATTTTTTAAATGCTACGGGTTACTGCTGACGTGCCGCAAACGTTTGTTATGCTGGGCTTTAAAATTCAAAGTAAATAATGAATCCCGGATCATCTACCATCACTTATATCGGCGGTTTGTTGGAAGCCGTAAACACTCAAGCATGAATACGATTGTGTTATTAACAACAACAAAAAGTCACAGTTTCGCCGCAATGGCGAAGCAATGAATGCGATAGCAACAAATTGGAATGTAACGCGAAGAACGGAAAGCAGCTCGAAATTGCCAGCGCGTCGCCCGAGCCCAAAGGACGCACGAAAAGAACGCACACAGGACGAGCGCGAACTATCATGCGTCACAGCTCGATACTTGAAGCGCATTGCTGAAACATAAAGCAGGACGCACGAAACGAACGAACATGTATACACAGGACGAGCGCGAACTAAACGTCGCAGTTGTTACTTATTTCTGTTTGAACGTCTTTTGTTCCTCCTCTCTTTTTTTGTATTTTAATTCGTATGTAGATCTCCCGGGGCGCGTAGCCTTGCAACGTTAGACAAAAGACATTCTGTACGCGATGCGTAATCCAATCGTGAAGTGACTACTATACCGACACTTATTTTCGAAGCCGTTGAATATCTATCCCCAACATACGAACTCGCATTTCGTGCGCACAAGGATGACATTTATTAAGTGCATGTATGTTGGGAGACACTTAAAAGGGTATTTTAATTTGGCGCTGCAGTTGGTCTCATAACGCCGAGGACTGACGTCATGTATACGTTATAGGGACGTCATAACAAGGAGCGCAATCTGCGTCAGCAAGGCTAAGTGTGTATGATGACGTTGTTAATCATAAAAACAAAAGAAGCACGAGTGACCTCAGGAGGAAATGAGCGAGCCATTTTGTCATGACGCATTCACTTCCCGAATTCGTATATGGGATATATATATATATATATATATATAATTATATATATATTATATATATATAATATATATATATATATATATATATATATATATCGATATATGATATATATAATATATTATATAGGTCTTTCTGTAGTTTCCAGGGATTTTAAGATGGTTAAAGAAATTATTTGGGGCTGTAATTAAAAAAGTTAAATTAACTTTTTAATTAGTGGAGTTAGGTGGTTGTGTCAAATGGGAGAATTGAAGTTCTTCATGTTAGAAACCCAACCCAACTTTGAGATTTCGAAAAAGTGGCATCTAGTAATAATTACGAAGTAATGAAATTCAACCAATTTCAATGGCGAAACCTAAACAGAAACATGGAAGAACGCAACTGCCATATTCTTCTGAGACGTCCAAAATGAGTGAATGACTTTTTCTGCAGCGCTAGGCATCTTAAGATGGTTAGAGACGTGACTTGAGACAGTAATTAAGAAAGTTAAATTAATTAACTCTTTAATTACTGGAGTTAGGTGACTGTGTCAAATTGGGGAATTGAAGTTCTTCGTGCCAGAAACCGATCCCAACATTGAGATTACGAAAAAGCGGCCTCTAGTAATAATTACGAAGTAATGAATTCAACCAAATTCGATGGCTTTCGCTTTTGAAAGCCGTTGCATGTCGTTGAATTTCATTACGCCACAACAATTACTAGAGGACGCTTTTTCGAAATCTCAAAGCTCGGATGGGTTCCTCGCATGAAGAACTTCAATTCTCCCATTTGACACAATCACCTAACTCCAATAAGTAAAAAGTTAATTAATGTAACTTTCTTAATTGCTGTCCTAAATGATGTCCTTAACTTCCTTAAGATTCCTGCCGCTACAGAAAAAGCAATTCTGAAAGCCCCGAGCAAATATCGCATTTTCCTGATTTTTTGAGAAGGTTGGACACATTTCTTGAAACACCCTTTATATACATAACCTGGACCTTCGTTTAACGAATCAAAATAAGCAGCGAACACTAAATGTCTAGTAGACATTTCATGGGATAAAATATGTGACACTTAGTGGCTACCTTTTCAAATTCTTAAATCTTCGTATATTTGCGCTACACCATGGTTCGTCCATTGGAGAGAGAGGCAGAGAGTATAAAAAAGGTCAGCATGTCGGTTATGTGTACGCGAGTGTCGGTCATATACTACGTGCGGTTATAATACATGCAGCACTTTGGCAAGTAAGCGGATCTCGGCTGTTTACTTGCCAAAGTACTATAGGTTTGTGACCATCAAAAGATCAGCATCACAAAGCGAGTATATGAAAGCACTTCTTCGAAGACGCTGGCATTTGCAACGAAGGCTGACTGGACTGCGTCACGCACTTGTGTGTTCCAGACTTGCGCGCTCGGTTACGAGTATATACTTCTGACTAATGACATTTGCTGAACGCAACACCTTTTCTTTTAAGTGCGGAGCACATTGGGGGCCCGGGCTGCCGTATGCTGCCGTATGCTGTCATCGCTTGGCGTAACGCAGGCAAAACCACGTATAAAAATAGGAAACAAAAAGTGTAAGCAAGCGAGAAATAGAAAGAGAGAGAAAGGAAGGGAAAAAATAGAAATAAAAAGAGAAATAAATAGAAATAAAGAGAGGAAAAAAAACAGAAAAAACTGGAAAAGAGAAGAAGAGAAAATGAGAGGAGGAAAGAAAGAGAAAACCGAAGAGAAACAAAGAAGGCTGACCAGCTCCGCACTTCCTTCAGGCTTGGCGCCACTACTTCTAAGCTGCCTTAATATTTTTTTTATATATCTGTACTACTAATCAAGTGGAGAGGGCAGCCGTCGCCAGAAAACGGCGACAGCTTCTCCAGTTACTTTTATCTCAATAAAAAAATTCTTAATTTTGATATTCGCATCGACATGACAAATAAACGTACGAAAATAACTAGAATCTATATGCGTAAGCGAACACACCAGGCCCACATGACTCCATGGCCTATCTGGTCCAATCCTCCAATGCATACACGCACCACTTTGTGATGAGAGACACCCGCCGTGGAAGCTTGTTGGTGTAGTGATGCTAAGCTCGGGGTTCGGTTCACGGCCACGGAGGCTGCATTTCGATGGGCACCAAATGCGAGAACACCAGAGTACTGCTATAGACTTACACGCTTGTTGAAGAAACCCACATGGCCAAAATTAACTCGCAGTCCCCTCACTACGACGTGCCTTTAATCATGTCGTGGGTTTCGGCACTCAAAATCTCAGAAACCATTATGTTATTGTTGAGATGGGAGACGAAGAAGGTTGAGTGCTTGTAGTGTACACAGCCAGCTTTATTGCCTCGGGTGTTTTCGCGGTTTGTAAACTCTTTGCTAGAATTGAATACTGACTGCTACACTTATATCCATTATATTACGATAGGTAAAATGTGCGCATTATTTCTCTGTGACGACGTCGATTAGAAAACTTTGCTGCGCTCGGGCAAGTTCCTGAGCATCATAAATATCCGGAACATCACAGCACGGGCGGCCGGTCGTGTCTGAGATCCCGTTAGATCCCGTGGCCGCATTGAGCTTGCAAGCGTCGCGATGGCTGTTCGTATATCTCTGAGTGTGAAAGGAATTCCGAAAGGTGACGGGTAGGAATCATCGAGTGACATATATGTATAGGAGATATCGAACGGGTATTTGTTTGAGTATATGCTAGAGGCAGAGGGGAAGAAGAAGTTATGGGTGACCTCCTCGGCAGATGAAAAGTATCGATGTTTTGTCGAAGTTAGATGTCTTGATGGTGGTTATTCTGTGCTTAGGTTGGCCTGTCACATATTGGAAGAGGGTCCGTGCACGCCTTGCGTGCAACGCTTTCTCCGCAGACAAGCAGAGGTCAGGACAGTTTTCTCAGTGGCCAGCGTGTTCACATGCTCACATTTTATTGGGCTTCGACGGTATAGGCTCTTCTCTGCGGTGGCTAGGTTGTTTATCGAACCTGTTGCGCTTCCGTTTGTTTTTATTGCAATGTATGGCGAGGAACCCAGGACGTATGAAGCGTGTTTCACACTGGAGTTGTGAAACACTCGTTGACTTGCAGTTTGGTGGTCTGTTTTAGGTACCGGACGGTGGACACATATAAAGCGTTCAGTCCTATTTTCGAGATAAGCGTCAGAAATTCCCAGTAAGTGAGCCCTAAATGCGTTCAATTCCGCCATGTGAGTCGGCACATCACCCGGGTCGGCGGCGTAATTCCTTGGCTTTGTGGCGTAGGGGCTACACTGTGATCTCTATGATATTGTGGCCGCTGCCAATATAGGTTCTTTCTGTCTCCCCCTCTAGCTTTACGTTATGGGGGGGGGGGGGGGGGATTTCACTTTGCGACAGTTAAATCGCTGCGAACCGAGCGATGAAGGCTGGTATCCCATTACGCAGAATTACCAGCGCACGCGACGCGAGTCCGGCACGTAGCCAGGATTTTTTTTTCTGGGGGGGGTCAAGGCCTAATTGTTCGAAAGAAAGTATTTTCATGGGAAAAAGAAAAAAAGTTGCCTGGAAATATAGAAGGCTGGGGGAATTTCGGGGGGGGGGGTGCCACCCCCCCCCCTTGCCTACGTGCCTGACGCGAGTGGTTCAACGTGTGCCGTTAAAGTGATTAACGTTACGTTAAGGACCTTACAAGGGTAATGTAATGACGCGCGGCACGGCTCTACTCCTCAACAAAGACGGCGAAGCACTGCTATTGAAGCCGGGATTTCACAGTGCTTCTCCTCGTTCACAATGAATCATGCAGTCGACGACCGCGAAAAGGTTGTCGCAGGTGCGTCATTTCGTCGACTTAGCGGCGCCTGCAGACGCACGGGCGAGACGGTAAATAGATTGCAAAAGGGTACGCTATAGAGAATCAACGTTCCATACCAGAAAGGACACTGACCATACGTAGAAAATACTGCCACGCATGCGCGGGGAAAGTATTTTCCAACGAAATAATCTCGACTTCCGGCTTTTTTTATAGAACGACTTAGTTTCCATTCATGGAGGAATGAAAATGCTAGCGTAGACATGGAACAGAGCTCCTACCAAGGACCTTCGCGCTCTCTACACCCCCCCCCCCCCTTTCTCTTTACTGAAATAGAAAATAAATGAAGGAGTTGTCACCATTGCTTGGTGACGGCTACCCTTTCCACATAGTTGTTAGGATAAAAAATAAGAAATATAATATATATATATAATATATAATATATATATATATATATATATTATATATATAATATATATATATATATAATAAGGGTAGCCGTCACCAAGCAATGTGACAACAAACTCCTTCATTTATTTTCTATTTCAGTAAAAAAAAGGGGGGGGGGGGTACAGAGCGCGAAGGTGCTTGGTTGGAGCTCTACACAGCGAACCACTTTACACCCCTTAGGGGTTTTGCCGTGTCTATAACTAACACCCTTACACCCTAGGAAATGCGTGTTTTCATGTAGCAAAACACCCATACCATAGGGTGTTGCCACTGGCCTAACACCCTTATCATGGGAACCCGCTAGGCGGTGCTGACGAGTGAAGTACCACTCACATGTGCTCCACGAGTTTTGCTAATTTTATGTGATTTCACTGTGACTTACCTGGACTGTACCGGTACACTGAGCTCACGGAACATCAAGGCCACCCTTGGATAATCAATTCTTCCCGGTGAGCAGCCTTTTCACATCTTTTTGGACGAGGACATGACCGCTATGCCCATGTGAGAAACGCAGCGGCGGCGAGACGCCTACGCCTGAGACGCAGGGAGCGTCGACGGCGCGGCAGCTCTATATGGCGAAAACTTCGGCGGCTCCTACGAGAGCGTCTGCGGTGTCCCATGCCCGGCCGAAAGCGCTGAAAACACCGATTCAAAAGACTATACGCCCAAAGACAGACCACAAGGCACAACCTGATACCTCGAACTTGGACCAGGCTGAGATGGAATGCCAAGACAGCGAAGCGGGGGATTGCATCACCCACCAAGACAACGAAGGGAACGACGGAATATCTGGAGGCAATGTACGCGACGACGATGGAGGCTGGCAGACGGTCCTTACCGTTCGTAAAAAGAAAGCTCTCGCGAAGGCGGGAAAGAAACTCACGACAACTGACGGAGAATGTGACTTCTCGAGTCCGCCATCCAACTCACTTGCGCAACCAACGTCGCAAAGAAGACCGCATAAGCGGAAGCTACCACCACTCCCCAAGGAAGACTTCAAAGTCGTCGTAAGACCATGCCAAGTATTACCTATAAGGGAACTAACGGCACCACAAATTGCAGAAGCAGTAGTGAACGCGTGTCAAGGCAAAATAACCGGCAGCCAATTCCTGCTCCGGCTGAAGCCAGGATCCAACATTTTCATCATCTCCACTCCCGACCAGGAGGTGGCAGATATCAGCAGAAAAATCACGGGCCTCACTCTCAACGGAAGACTGCATGCTGTCAATGCCTATGCAGCAGTGGGGGACGGCACGCGAAAAGGAGTAATACATGGCATCACTCCCAACACAAGCCCGGACACTCTGCTAGCAAACCTGCGCATACGAACACAAGGAGTCGACATCCTCAGAGCCAGAATGCTTGGAGAGACTAAGACAGCGGTGATCACCTTTTTCGGTTCTATAACACCGAGATTTGTGTACTATGGGCGGCGAGGTACCCTGTTACCCATTCAAAAATACTATACAGTTCTGCTATGCCTGCATGCAAGCAGACGGGACACAGAACGGACGTTTGCCCGACGCCCCACATCGCTGTGTGTCACAGATGTGGAATGAAGGAGCCTCAACCGGACCACCCCTGCAACCCTGTATGTTCTACGTGTGGAGAAGGCCACTTGACGGGAACAAAAGAATGCAAACAGCGCTTCAAGCAGCCGGTAAGGCAGCAGCAGCCGAAACTACACGACCAGAAGACAGACAAACAAGAACAAAAAGCAGCATTTTCATCGCCGCCAAAACCAAGGTGGTATTCATCGGAGGACACCGACGATGAAGAATGGCCCCAGCTTAGGAAACAGGCGGACATACCCGAAAATAAAAAGTACGAACGAAAGCCGCCACCAAGATCAAGGGACAAAGGGAAGAAATATCGAGAACAAGGACCTCCAAAGTCGCAACCTAACTCCCGTCCTCAATCCCGATCGCCTAGCCCAAACAGGGCGTCGGTGGCAGCCGGGAGCTCTAAACCCAGCGCAGGTGAGCAGGGCAGCGCGGACGGCACGAGGGGCGACCCCTATAACATCTCACCCTGAGTATCAGAGGATACTTTGGAAAACCGACAATTAAAGCAGTCTTTGGGCGAACTCAAATTGGAAGTAGCAGCTCTCAGGATGCAATTACAAAACTCCGGGGGCGCGATAGTCAAAACTAATGCCACAGATAAAGTGCCCACTCAGCCCGTCACGTTGGACAGTATTGCAAAAACGATGACACACCTAGTTCAACAGATGCAGGGCCTACAAATTTTCAACAACAATTATACGCGGAACTACAGAGCCACAAGGCTTATGTGAACGAGCAATGAATACCCGAAAAATCTCGCGTAAAAGAGCTTGCGGCGATCCGGATGCGCCCATGGCTAGTAAAATTAAAAATGGGGTAGCCTCCGACTCTACCGATGTCGAAAGTGTGATTAACCATGGCCAGTAATACAACTCGCACCGCTGACTCCGTTGAGATATGGCACTGGAACTGCCGCTCGTTCCACAAGCGAGCGGCAGCGCTTCAATCGTACATAGACGCTAGAATTACACTACCAGACGTCATATGTTTACAGGAGATTGGCAAGGGCGTAATAAAATTAAGGGATTATTACACCATCCAAAACTTACAATACTCTAGGATCGCTACATTGGTGCATAAAGGTATCGCGAGCAGTGTTCATCATCAATCCGAATGCCTAACTGAGCATCAACTGATTGAGCTCCACACCACTAAAAAGGGAAAAGCTAAAACATTTATTCTTAATATTTACAGCCCGCCGAAAGAACGTCAAGTTAACTTTCTCGAGATGCTCGAGTGGGCTCTTGGTCACATGGGACACAAGGATAGATTAGTCTTCGCAGGTGACTTCAACGCCCCCCATACTAGTTGGCAGGCACGTAGCCAGGATTTTTTTTCGGGGGGGGGGGGGGGGCCAAGGCCTAATTGTTCGAAAGACAATCTTTCCATGGCAAAAACAAAAAAAGTACCCTGGGAATATAGAGGGCTGGAAAAATTTCGGCGGGCCCGGGCCCCCCGCCCCCCCCCCCCCCCTTGCCTACGTGCCTGCTAGTTGGGGATACCGGAAGAACACCAAGAAAGGCGCAGATCTATTGAATGCAATAGAGAGATGCGAGTTGCAACTGGAGACCATGCCCCAGGCCGAAACTAGACTTGGTAATAGTGTTTGCATGGACACATATGCAGATCTCACCTTTACCTACAATGTTAAAGAAGGATCCTGGCAAAATCTTAATGAAAATATGGGGAGTGATCACTTTATAATCAGTTTTTCTACCTCTACTCCCAAGTTGAAAAGAACGTTTGGGACTGCTAAAATAACTGATTGGGTGGCCTACAGGCAGTATCCAGTGACACAGCAGCCGCTAGAAACGCTAGAAGAATGGGTGGCAGAAACAAAGGAGGCGTACAGCTTACACACCAAGCACATCAAAATTAATGACAGAACTCCAGCAGTAGACCCACATCTCATGCACTTGTGGAAGGCCGGCGTAGCATCATCAAAAGATGGAAAAGACAAAGATTAAATAGAAAACTAAAAGCCAAAATCGCAGAACTCTCGGAAAAGGCGAATGAATATGCCCGAGAGCTTCAAGCTAGCAACTGGGTCAACTTCTGCGATTCATTGCGGGGAACGCTGTCTACCGCTAAAACGTGGGCAATTCTAAAAAGTATGTTAGACCCCATGAACACAAAAACCACTACAACTAGAACGTTGCGAACTTTAGCTGGAGAATTCAAAGGGGATGATGATGCATTGTTGCGCATTCTTCGGGACAAATACATTGGCAGCGGCGATGAAACTATACAGGACCTCGATTATAAAGGCTCGGAAAATCAAGACCTAGATGCCCCTATAAGTGAGCAGGAAGTCTTCGCGGCTGCAATGTCGCGTAAAAGGCATTCGGCTCCGGGAGAGGACGGCATAACTAATGCGATGCTGCGAAACATGAGTGATCAGCAACTTAGAAAAATTACCCAGTACTTTAATGAAAAAGTCTGGGATGGGGGAGAAATACCTAGCCAATGGAAGGAGGCCAAGATATTGCTTATTCCGAAACCCGGAAAGGATAAAACGCTTCATAATCTTCGACCAATATCTTTGACATCATGCCTTGGCAAACTCTTTGAGGCGGTGGTGCACACCAGGCTTTCAGATTATATAGAAAAAGGAAACTACTTGTCTCACAACATGTATGGGTTTAGACAACATTTATCTACGCAGGATATATTCCTACGCATAAAGGACGAAGTGCTTCAGAACGTAACTACTGGAGGCGAGAACGTCGTCGCAGCACTGGACTTGAGGCAGGCATTCGATACAATCTCTCATAGACTTATAATGGAAGAACTGCAATCGTTGAATTGCGGTGCTCGAACATTTCACTATATCAAATCGTTTCTTTCAAACCGTACAGCAACCATTGGCATGGAGAATATACGCTCCCAAAAATTTCCAATGCCAAGCGAAAGCGCGTCGGCGTCTTGGTGTTTTTTCCCCGACTTGTATGTAATACTGAAGTCATATTCTTGCAAACGAGGGATTCAGCGACCAAGGCGGCCAGACAAGTTCTTGAGTGTCGAGAGCCAGCACAAGGCGTGATGGTCTGTAACCATATATATATAGTAAAGTGGCGGCCGTGAAGGTAAGGTCGAAACTTCCGTACAGACCAAACGACGGCTAGGCACTCCTGCTCGGTGACGGTATAATTCTTTTCGGCGGATGTCAGTACACGGCTGACGTATGAGACGACCCTCTCGCGTGAGCACTTGTCTCTCTGTAGCAGAATACCATCAATGCCATGACCACTAGCGACCGTATGCAGGAGTGTAGGTGCGGTTTCATCGAAATGGCAAAGGACTGGTTCGGAGGTGAGGGCACACATCAGATGGGCAAACGCCGATTCACATTCAGGAGACCACACAAAGGGAACGCCGGAGCCGAGCAGCTTGTGCAAAGGCGAAGCGATTGAGGCGAAGTCTCGAATGAATCGGCGAAAATAGGAAGCGAGGCCGAGAAAACTGCGCAAATCTTTGCCCCTTTTCAGGACGCGGGAAGTGCTGGACAGCGGAAATCTTGTCTGGATCAGGACGAATGCCGTCCTTGCTTACGATGTGACCTAACAATTTAATTGTCTTGCTCGCAAAACGGCACTTCTTGGTGTTCAGCTGAAGGCCTGCGTTGGCAAGACACGTGAGAACTTCGTCCAGACGTTGCAAATGCTGATGGAAAGTTGATGAGAAAATAACGACATCGTCCAAATAGCACAAGCAAGTTTTTCATTTCAGGCCTCGCAAAACGGTGTCAATCATGCGCTCGAATGTTGCTGGAGCATTGCAAAGGGCGAATGGCATGACGTTGAATTCGTAGAGCCCATCTGATGTTGAAAACGCTGTCTTTTCTTTGTCGCCCTCGTGCATGGGTATCTGTCAATAGCCCGAACGCAGGTCTAGACTTGAGAAGTACTCGGCACCCTGTAGCGAATCCAAGGCATCGTCTATGCGCGGCATGGGGTAGACATCCTTGTGGGTGATCTTATTAAGTGCCCGGTAGTCGTCGCAAAATCGCACGGAGCCATCTTTTTTCCGTACTAAAACAACGGGAGATGACCAAGGACTCGCTGAGGGACGTATGATGTTCCGTTGTAACATATCGGCGACATTTTCTTCAATGACCTTCCTCTCGGACGAAGAGACGCGATATGGTCGACGGCGTACGATAGAAGTGCCATCCGTCTCGATCCGATGCGTGATAATGGCCGTCTGTCCCAAAGAGGAGGAATGGGCATCAAATGATGCCGCATGCTTTTGTAACAAGGCAAGCAACTCATCTGACTGCGATGAAGTCAGGTCGGGACTGATAGTCGCAGCGAGAGCAGAAATGCATGGAGAACGTGCAACAGAAGGAGGGTCAGAGGACGCCGGCACGAGCGGAACAACAGAGAGGGGCTGGGATTCCGTGATGCAAGCTATTGTGGTGCCTTTGGGGATGAGAATTTTCTCGGACGTCTGGTTTGTAGCGTAGAGAAGTCCGCAGCCATCGTGGAACCGCACTAGCCCTGAAGCAAAGGCTATCCCTCTTGCGAGACAGCGTGCAGACGGCAGGACAAGCACGTCACCATAGTCGATCACGTCAGAGGCGATCGTAACTATTCGTTGAAGACCAGGTGGTAGCACGGTATCCTGCACAGCGAGCAAGCGAAGTGGCTTGTCATCCGCAGCAAAGGCCATAGTCGGTTTCCGTCATGTGAAGAACACGTTCTCGACAGAAGATGGAAGCGTTTGCCGTAGATAGAAAATCCCACCCCAAGATAATCTGGTGGGCACACGAACTCAGCACGGCGAACTGTACGTAGTGGAGAAGTCCATCAATGAAGACACGAGCGGTTCACATGGCGGAAGGTCGAATGACGTCCCCTTGAGCAGCGAACAATGTAGGTCCATCATAAGGGGTGGTGACTTTACGGAGACGGGAACACAAAGAACGATCGATAACCGATAAACAAGCACCACTGTCTATCAAAGCGTCCACGTATACACCCTTCTACTGAAACAGATACCATGTTATATGGACGCAGTTAGTGTGGGCGTTCATTAGACACATCTACCCTCTTCATACATGTTCATCATCATGGGTGTTCGTCGTCTTCATCGGTGGTGGGAACGCTGCTTGATTATGAGATCTGTGTCTCGGGTGTGGTCGCTTCACCGTGCCTTCGGGGTCGCGTTAACCGTTAATAATAATAATATCTGGGGTTTAACGTCCCAAAACCACGATATGATTATGAGAGACGCCGTAGTGGAGGGCTCCGGAAATTTCGACCACCTGGGGTTCTTTAACGTGCACCTAAATCTAAGTACACGGGCCTCAGACATTTTCGCCTCCATCGAAAATGCAGCCGCCGCGACCGGGATTCGATCCCGCGACCTTCGGGTCAGCAGTCGAGCGCCATAACCACTAGACCACCGTGGCGGGGCCGTTAACCGTTGCGTCACAATTATAATTATATATATATATATAATATATATATATATATATAATATATATATCTATATATATATCTATATATATATATATATAGATAGATATATATATATAGATATATATATTATATATATATATATATATATCTATATATATATATATATATATATATATATATATATATCGTACACCCCTTTATTTTAGTGCTCGGCGGGGGTTTTTAGTGCTAGGGGGTTTCAAGCAAGCAAAACACCCTTTTGCCTAACCAAAATTTGCAAAAATTAGGGTGTAAGGGTGTTTTCCTTCCCCAAAATAGCCTTTAAGGGGTAATGCTCTAAGTAAACACCCTTTAGGAGTTAAGGGTGTTATGGGTTATCGAAACACCCATGACCCATACCACAGCGTGCCAAATCATCTCGCTGATTAAAATGTCGTTGGATCTTAGGCGAGTTTAGATTAAAAGATATATCTCTTTTAGGGTTATCTACAAGCGTACCATAAATTTACGCCTATTATCTTAATGTTTAATGTTCATTTATACGGAACAGGAATATCTCCACCGGCACTGAACGGCTATATATACCAGATGGTTAGGGTAAGGCTGTGTAGCACGAGCGCTCCGCCCATGTGGTATTTTACAATACGCTCTGGTGTGTGTGCGGTTTGGCGCGTGCGTGCACCTTCTATGCTGAGGTCATCTGTAATTGCATGTTCCCTGAGCTGGTAGATTTTATTTTTCACATTTTTCAGTGGTAAGGGTGTTCAGGCTATTGGAAACACCCCATGATAAGGGTGAGTGAGTGATACAACGTTTATTAATGAGAAGAAGAATGAAAATAAATAAAAAATAAAAAAAATAATAAAAGGAGGGCAAATTTCAAGGGTGGGTTCCTCATTCCAGGACACCAGTGGCCGCCGCTGCTCGCCCGGCTTGATCCAGGAGACCCCTTTGGGTCTTCAGGTCAGTTCGGGCGAGGACGGCCTCCCAAGGCTCCCCCAGCATCGTGAGTATCAGAGGCGACTGTGCCTCCATAGGTTTGCTCTGACATTCCCATGTGACGTGCTGCAACGTCGGTCGCGACTCGCACCACGGACATTGGTTCGGATATACACTGGGGTTTATATGATGAAACCTTTCCAAATGTGGATAGGTGTTAACTTGAATTTTTCTAAGGCTGCGAGCTTCGTCTACTTTAAGTGATTTGTGCGGTGGGGCATACCGCTGCCTTGTCTTACGTTGATGCTCCAGTATATCGCGAGCAGTGTGAGGGTCGTATTGGTTATCGCCGTCCTTCTTCGCTCGGTTGGTGAAATCACGAGCTAAAGTGTGCGCCAGCTCATTACCCGAGATACCCTCGTGGCCTGGGCACCAGATTATGGCATGGTCCTGTGTCAGCCTGTCGCCAAGTATTCTCGAGGCGACACTCGGTAGTCATCCACGTAAAAACGTAAGCAAAAAAAAGCCGAGATGGGAGTAAATGGACTTGTCCTCTAGCGCACGCCCCGATGGAGGTTTTATATACTCCGTCCAGGGGAGTAAAAAATTTACCCCCCTTAAGGACGGAGGTTTTGGATGGACTGAGGGGAGTATTTGTTTACATCCATAGGGGAGCTTTTCCAGGCAAGTATGGGAGTAAATTTTTATAACCATCGAAAAAAAAATGCTTTTTGCTGTCGCACTATGCGCCAGAGAATCTTTAATTAAATTAGCATTGTAACACGCAAACTCGATCACACGTACACAAACATGCACACAACATTCGCAAAGTAATACAACACTCACACTGACAACCGCTCGCCACCCGCGCTTCACAACCAAACTTTGGTCACCGAGTATATATAGGCACCACATCTTGACCTCCAATGTAGCTCAGACGGGACACTTCTTTTCCGTGTAATTAAGCAACAAACATTCATGGCGTACGTGTAAATTTGCGGTGGGCTTATGGATACCACTGAGGCACACCTATCTTTTACTATAAACCCGCCTAACATTCAAGGCCTTTATAATTAGCGAATTTTGATTATCAGCTAGCAATCTGTCGCATAGGATGTATCCGCCTTAGCAGTACTGTGCGTGAGTCTGTAAAATGCACATAATCGTCCACGAACCACGAGCGGCCGTGCACGAACGCTTCAGCGGCACACATTCACGAGCAACACCGGCGAAGAAGCGCGTCGCCCCGCCGGTATGCCGCGTTGTGGCCGACGGCGTCGCTAGGCCTCTCCCAGGAGTACGGCACGGCTATACGATGAACGACAGCTCGCGATCACAAAATGCTTGCTGCTGTACAGTTTTCGTCGCCGTTATTTTACACACACACTGCCGCTATCCGAGTCCGCTATCCGCGTTAAGCTACGGAGCGATGCACTTACAACGAACGAGACGGCTCGTAGTCGCGGTTCCTGTTGCTCGCAGTGCATCGGTGGTCGCTTGTTGGTTCAATCTGTCTCGTATCGGCGCTCGCCTTCTCGCTAGACGTTTGACAGCGGTGGTTGCATGGCACAAAAGAGACAATTTAAACTTATTCATTCCAGCAGCTTTTATTTTCTGTGAACATATTCTTTGCTTCACCGGTGGCCGGTGCGAGCTCGTAACTCACCACGGCGACTGGTGTGTCGGTGCGAGTTCGCTACGCCGCCGGCATGGTACCGACAACGTAGCTAAGCCTTCTTACCACTTGGAAGTTGCAGCCGGGGAAACATCGGTTCGGTGACACTCCGAGAAGCAAGCGTTGCCGGTGGTCGGGGCGAGCGCGTCGCCGGCGCAGCTCTCAACACCGGCCGCCGGCCGGCTTGATGCCGACGACGTAGCGAAGCCTTCTTACCACTGCTTCGAAGTCTTAGACGGTCAAACTCTAGAAACAACCCGCTGACGATCGCAACAGCTTACTTTTGTTACCGATGAAATTATTCTTCGCACTTCGTAACTCGGCACGTTGAAGCGAGGTATCCGTGGCGTGTCGGAGGCTTGCACTCGTGTGCATGGGCATTGCCGCTTGACGGGAGAATAAACACGGGACAGCCAGCTCGATGTGTTCGCGGTCGGACGCTGGCGCGAGTCGAACTTGTCTCTGACCAGAACGGCGCAGTGGAGAAAATAGTCCTACACATCTACACAAACCAACGGGCCGTTGCAAATCCTCGCTGCACTGACAATTTCGTTGTCTGTCGACAAATGCTCACACGGCGACCCACACAAGGCACTGGAGCTTCACACCGGCGTGCTAAACAGATGCCCGTACACACACGCACATTCACACACGCACGCACGTCACGACCAAAAATGGTTTTTAAAACTCCCGTAGGGAGTTTCTAACCACGTGATCTAAAACTCCGTGGGGAGTTTAACAAGGTCATGTCGTTCATAAACTCCCTCATTAAGCAAGGGGCGTTTTACGACGACATGTGCCGACTTCACTCCGCTACCAGGGAGTAAATGATTGGGGCATGGGGGTTTTCGGGGCTCATATGCTGGAAAAGCTCCCATCTCGGCTAATTTTTGCTTACAGTGTGCCCGCTTCCTTCGGAACCATATAACGGCACCACCACTACCGCACGCGACGAGTTCTCGGCCGTCCCTTCTTCACACGTTTCATGCTTAGCTGCTATGGGCCCGACTTATTCGAACGAGTGTGGATCATTGTCATCTCACCAACGCGCTGATCTTTACTGTCGCCGCCTTATGGACCACCTTGACGGGACTTCGCGCCCCCTAACGCCCGTCTTCGTCGACAGCTGACACAATTCAAGCTCGACAACTGCGTCCTGTACCGCCATATCTACCATCCTGACGGTCAACGCTGAGTGCCCGTTCTCCCTCGCTCTCTTCGAGCTCAAGTCCTCAAGGCATACCACGACGACATGACCGCTGGACACTTGGGATTTCAGAAAACGTACGATCGCATCAGATGTCACTCCTACTGGCCGGGCTTGTCCACAAGTGTAGCGAAGTACGTTGCTTCGTGCGCGCTTTGTCAGCGTCGAAAGCTCCACACACTAGCTCAAAGCGGACAACTACAACCACTCCCGTGTCCGCAGGAACCATTTGAGGTAGTTGGCATCGATCTGTACGGTCCGCTTCCTATGACAGTCACCGGTAATCGATGGATAGTTACAGCTGTCGACCAGGGGCGTAGCCAGAAATTTTTTTCGGGGGGGGGGGGGGGCAACCATACTTATGTATGTTCGTGCATGCGTTTGTATGTGTGCGTGCCTATATACGCAAGCAAAACTGAAAAATTTCGGGGGGGGGGGTGAACCCCCCCCCCCTTGGCTACGCCCCTGCTGTCGACCATCTGACACGCTACGCCGAAACAGCTTCCGTGGCTTCTGCATCAGCTTCCGAAGTTGCTGATTTTATACTGCGAGCCCTAATCCTTCGTCACGGTGCTCCTCGTGTCATCCTGAGCGACCGTGGAAAGGCATTTCTTTCACAGCTCGTTGACGAAGTGCTCAAGGCATCCGGCACCACCCACAAAACAAGCTCCAGCTACCATCCGCAAACGAACGGGCTGACTGAACGCTTTCATCGCACGCTGTCAGACATGATAGCCGTGTATATCGAACCGGACCACAGAAACTGGGACACAATTTTGCCATTCGTGACTTTCGCGTACAATACCTCCGTACAGCGCACAACAGGTTACTCGCCATTCTATCTCGTCCATGGTCGTTTCCCCTCTTCTTTCCTCGACGTTTCCTTCTTCTCTGCGCCTGTTAAACCATCTCCATCCACCAGTAAAGAATATGTGTCCCGGCTGCTTCATTGCCGCCAGCTGGCCCGCGTCAACACTGAAGCAAGGCAACAGGACCGCAAGCTTGACTATGATGCATCTCATCGCGCCGTGTCCTTCAGCCCTGGCGATGAAGTGCTGCTTCTTACACCCGTTCGCACTCCTGGCTTGTGCGACAAATTCCATTTACGCTTTATTGGCCTCTACACGGTCTTGGAGCAAACGTCTCCCGTCAACTATCGCGTGGCACCCGTTGTTCTCCCAGAGGACCGCCGCTGCCGGGGCCGCAGAGATAGTCCACGTATCGCGCATGAAAGCCTTTCACAAGCGTTCTTCTTCACTTTAAACGCGGTCAGGACGACCGCTATCGCGTGGGGGGAAGTTAGTGTGGGCGTTCATTAGACACATCTACACTCTTCATACATGTTCTCATCATGGGTGTCGTCTTTCCTCGGTGGTGGGACGCTGCTTGATTGTGAGATCTGTGCGTCGTCGTGTGGTCGCTTCACCGTGCCTTCGGGACCTAATAAAGGTCGCGTTAACCGTTGCGTCACGATATCTATAGATACTATAATATATTATATATATATAATCTATATATATATATATATATATATATATAATATATATATATATATATATATATATATTATATATAGTCCTACAAGTTCAAGAACTCTCGTACACCCCCTTTATTTAGTGCTCTGCTGTGGTAAAGTTACTGAATGAGAGTACATTCATCGTTGGTGCATATGGGTGGGACATTTTTTTTAGTATTGGGTGTGTCCAGATAACATCGAACACGAGGTCCCGGTAACCATTCCCGATTTTGATGAAATTTGCTGTAGGTCTAGGCCATAACCCAGAACAACGGTTTCGAAGTTAGTCTCGCGAAAAAAAATTGTTCGCCTGACAAAAATATACAAATTTTGGCCGCAAAAAAACACTTTACCGCCAATTTCGCGATTTCTGAATTTTGAGCGCACCTAGGGAAAAAACGGTGCACTTCTCGGTCACAATATTTATTCCCCTTAAAGAACAAGTTAAATACAATCTTATGAGTCTATTATTTTCCTTGCTTACCGAAGCACTATTGGAGGATAAAATCAAAAATTTGGCAAATCGCACAGAATACCTGTATTTGAGGAATTTATTGCTGCAAACAAGTTAAAGTGAGGATAATAAAAATCAGTACATATTAACTTTGATAGTTTCGCTCTCTTTTAAAATAATTTTCATGGTTTTATCACGCTCCATTTTACTCGATAATTGGGCTGAAACGTAAGTGATTTACCAAAAACGCCGAACTTTGAAAACAGTTTTCTCAAAAAGGCTATTTTTAATTTTTTATAAAAATCCCTCAAATTGAAGTCAAGCACGTCATCTATCATTCTGCATAAAAAAAAACGTTGCATCGTTTTGGTTGCTAACAAGTTATAATGCGTCAAATGTGACCAAGTCAGCCTAGTGGCCGCGTCGTTCGTTATGTGCCGAAGCTCGTACATACGTTGTTCAAAATACTTGTACGCGATATAATCACAAATCAGTAGCCCCACACCAACAAATGCTTAGACAGGTGTCATGGTGCGGCAAGCTTTGTCTTGCGATCAGCCGCTTGACAAACCCGCAGTAGCGACCGCTCGATGCTGCAGGCGCTCACATTACATGAGTGCCGCTTCGACTGCGGATGAGCTCCGCTTGCGCGCCAAACTACGCTCAGAGGACGAACGAGAGTAGGAATGCATCACTGTGAAAGATAAAGGCTGTTAAGTGCCAACAAATGTCATAATATGCAACGAAAACTCTGCCGGCAATTTCGCTGTGCGCGCCTTCAATACAGCATGCATGTATTTTTTCCCCCTCCTGTTATTGCCGCAGCCGCAAAATATTGTGAAAAACGCTCGGCTTGCGTTGAAAATATCTGCGGACGCACAACAATACAGTATTGTAAAAACGGTGCTTTAATGAAGCAAGGGACTTGCACTCACTTCTTTTCACAGCCGGCTGACACAAGTGTTCTGGCACGAAATATAGAACAACTGCAATTTGAGTTGTTGGACCATCGGAAGCACGTATGAGACATTTCTTTAGATATAAATGGCTTGCTTTTGTGTCATATATTGGTGATAGAGTGAACCTAATTATCTTTAGGCCATCAGAAGAGAGAAAGCAACACATGAGCGCACGGCGCTCACTGCAAAATTACCGGCAGAGTTTTCGTTGTATAATATGACTTTTGTTGGCACTTGACAGCCTTTAACTTTCATAGTGATGCATTCCTCCTCTCGTTCGTCCTCTGAGCGTAGTTTGGCGCGCAAGCGGAGTTCATCCGCAGACGAAGCGGAACTCATGTAATGTGAGCCCCCGCAGCATCGAGCGGTCGCTACTGCGGGTTTGTCAAGCGGCTGATCGCAAGACAAAGCTTGCTGAACCATGACACCTGGCTGCGCATTTGTTGGTGTGGAGCTGCTGATTTGTGATTATGTCGCGTACAAGTATTCTGAACAACTTATATCCGAGTTTCGGCACATAACGAACGACGCGGCCTCTAGGCTGGCATGGTCACATTTGACGCACTATAACTTGTTAGCAACCAAAACAATTCAACGTTTTTTTTTTTTATGCAGAATGATAGATGACGTCCTCGACTTCAATTTGAGGAATTTAAAAAAAAATTAAAAATGGCCTTTTTGAGAAAACTATTTTCAAAGTTCGGGGTTTTTGGTAAATTACTTACGTTTCAGCCCAATTATCGAGTAAAATAGAGCGTGATAAAACCACGAAAATTATTTTAAAAGAGAGCGAAAGTGTCAGAGTTAATATGTACTGATTTTTATTATCCTCACTTTAACTTGTTTGCAGCAATAAATTCCTCAAATACAGGTATTTTGTGCGATTTGCCAAGTTTTTGATTTTATCCTTCAATAGTGCTTCGATAAGCAAGGAAAATAATAGACTCATAAGACTGCATTTAACTTGTTCTTTAAGAGGAATAAATATTGTGACCGAGAAGTGCACCGGTTTTTCTCTAGGTGCGCTCAAAATTCAGAAATCGCTAAATTGGCGGAAAAGTGTTTTTTGCAGCCGAAATTTGTATATATTTTTTCAGGCGAACAAATTTTTTTTTTCGCGACACTAACTTCGAAACCGTTGTTCTGGGTGTAATGACTGGACCTACAGCAAATTTCATCAAAATCAGGAATGGTGACCGGGACCTCGTGTTCGATCTTATCTGGACACACCCAATTTATGGAAAGGCTTCGTGCTCACACTCTCTAATATCTCGTCTTTGCAAAGATTACATTTACATAATTATTCCCGGTGACTACCTTACAGGGGCGAAGCGAGTAATTTATTTCTGGTGTGGGTCGGGCCCGACCCCCTTTTGTGTGTGTTCATGTGTTCATGTCTGCATTCGTGTGTAATCGTAAATATTTCGGGAAGTGGTAATGGACCCCCCCCCCCCGCCCTCTTCGATGACTTTCGGCAGTGGTATGAAGCTGCTGCTGCTGCTGCTGATGATGATGATGATAATAATAATAATAATAATAATAATAATAATAATAATAATAATAATAATAATAATAATAATAATAATAATAATAATAATAATAATAATAATATTATTATTATTATTATTATTATTATTATTATTATTATTATTATTATTATTATTATTATTATTATTATTATTATTATTATTATTATTATTGTTCTTGGGGATTTCAATGCACCTGGAATTGACTGGAGCACGCTTACCTTTTCTCATTACAATCATTTCACAGAGAAAAAGTGCAGCCTGCTCTTGGACTTTCTGGCGTTTAATTCCCTAGTGCAACATAATTCAGTCGTCAATTCCAGTGGCAACGTCTTAGACCTGTGTGTGTCAAACGATCAACCCCTTGAAGTTTCCCGCTCCAACATCTCTCTTGTACGTCCGGACAAATTCCACCCACCACTTAACGTAAGATTATCTGCATCAGCCGAAACAACGAGCTACAGCAGTTACGTAAACAAATCTCCAAGATTTGCGTTCAAGCGAGGTGATTACACGGGCCTCTATCATCACTTGTCCACCGTTGAGTGGTCACAGGTTACTGACAAACCTAACGTTGATGACCAGGTTGATCGGTTTACGGAGCTTGTACTGAGCAGCATGCTTAATTTTATTCCCCAGTATACACCTAAACAACGTAAATATCCCCACTGGTTCTCATCTGTAATTATCAGTGCACTGAAGCATAAAGATCACGCACACAGGAAATCTAAATGTTCTCCATCCAGCGAGTGGAAGGAAGAGTTCAGCTTTTTTCGAACTCTCTCTAAACGCCTATATAAACGGGATCATAGTTCGTACATTCAATTCTTAGAAAAAAGCGCCTCTGACAGGCCGGCTGAGTTTTGGAAGTATGTGCGTAAACGGTCTAGCAAAAGCGGAGAGTCCTTCAGACTACTAGACTCAAATGGGTAGAAGTGCATGCCGTCGCTGACTGTTTTGCCACACATTTCTCATCCGTTATAAGGCTCAGACTCCAGCACTGATATCAGACAACAGCCCAAGGCAGTTAGCTCATCCAGTGCTTTGTCGCTGGATGAAAATCTTATCAGCGAATGCATTAAGCGCTTAAAACCATGCTTATCATGTGGCCCAGATGGCATCCCCTCCGCCATACTAAAAGCATATGGTACTATATTTGTCCCAGTACTGACTGCGATATTAATAACTGTCTGGACACTTCCACATTTCCTAGCATGTGGAAAACTGCTCGTGTTTTCCCAGTATTTAAGTCGGGCTCTAAGACAGATGTTTCTAATTATCGCCCGATTTCTCTACTATGTGCCACATCAAAGATCTTCGAACTGGCTCTTCACAAAATATTGTCTTTTAGTGTGAAAAACTCACTGATTCCAAATCAACATGGTTTTCTTGCTGGCCGCTCAACTACCACAAATCTTGCTAGTTTCATGACGCAGATCTCCACACCTATTTCTCAGAGAGGACAGGTTGACGTAATCTACTGTGACCTGAGCAAGGCTTTTGACGTAGTCAGCCACACACTGATTATGGTTAAACTTGCGAACTTTGACGTTGACTTGTCGATTGTGAATCTCTTGCACAGCTATCTGCTCAATAGATCTTGTTATGTTGCCGTAAATGGCCAAACCTCTTCTTTGTATAAAGTGACTAGTGGGGTCCCTCAAGGGTCGGTATTAGGCCCACTCCTATTTTTAATTTACGTTAATGATGTTTCTTTTGCCATTCGTAATTCTTCTTCCTCTTGTATGCCGATGACATCAAGATATTTAAGGAAATTCATTCAGTTAACGACTGTCGCTTGTTGCAGTCAGATTTGTGTTCTTTTTCCGAATGGTGCAACGGCAATAACCTTTCTCTAAATACCGCAAAGGCAAAATTCATGTCTATCACTCGCAAAACATCTAGCGTGTCATTTCAATACTTTGTCAATTCTGTGCCGTTATGCAAGGTTTATGAAATCAGTGATCTTGGTGTTGTTGTTGACAGCGCGTTAAACTTTTCTTCTCACGTTAAGCGTGCTGCTATGCGGGGCCTTCGTTCTCTCGGATGTGTTTGTAGAATATCTCGAGAATTCAGGTCTCCCATGGCCCTACACAAATTGTACACGGCAATATGTCTTCCGCAACTTGAGTATGCGTCCGTGATATGGAATGGCATTGCTCAATCCAGCGGTAACACCATTGAACGAGTCCAGAAAAAATTCCTCAGCATATATAACCATCGCTTTGCTAAAAATGACTCTGGATCTCGTTCAAATACTGCTGAGTCATTATCACTGCCATCACTTCACTGCCGACGAAATCGTTCTGATCTCTTATTTCTCTACAAGCTAGTCCACGGTTTCATATCCTGCCCTGTACTTCTCAATTGTGTTAATTTTCGAATTCCGCGTAAGTTAACCAGAGAGAACAGACCGTTTCATGTACCCGCCTGCTTCTTCCAACACTCTACCGTTCACAGAATACAAAGTCTTTATAATATTAATTTTCTTGATCTTGACGTTTTTCATAGTCCACAATCACTGTTTTTATCCGAGCTTTGCACTGTTTTGACATAGTATGGCACAGTGTACAAAGTCTTCCCTTCTCCGTCTTTCCGCATAGTTGTATATGTGCAATCTATTTTTTTATTCCCCTTCAATATTTCTCATATTGTCTTATTTTACTCCTCCCCTTTAGTGTTCATTTCTCTTTGTCTACGTGTTTTTGCTCTTTTTATTTCTGAAGACTGTCTGTATTGTATTGTTTATTTTTATTGATTTTATTTTTGCGTGCGCCTGCACAAAGACCTCACGGTTGTTCCTGGGCACGTTAAATAAATGATTGATTGATTGATTGATTGATTATTATTATTATTATTATTATTATTATTATTATTATTATTATTATTATTATTATTATTATTATTATTATTATTATTATTATTATTATTATTATTATTATGCGCTTTGTTCAGTGGGGCAAGAGCGCAGTTGTGGCCAAAGAGAGCCAAAAAAGGTGGAGCTGTAGAATGGGAGCAATACTTGGTTACGAGTGGACAGTTTCGAAGTCATCATGTCCGCCATCCTGGAGTCCGCCGCTGTGGTATAGTGGTTACTGTGCTCGGCTGCTGACCCGAAGGTCGCTGGTTCGAACCCGGTCGCAGCGGTCGCATTTCGATTGAGGTAAAATGCTAGAGTTCAAGTCTCTATAAGAGCCTGAATGAGAAAAATGATACTCGTGAAAGCTTTTTCTTGCTGCAGAGCTTTTCATTTATTGTTCATTCTTGACGTTAGTTATACGGTACGGAATTAATGTTATAACTGCAACTGACAAAGCGTGCAGCACGAGTTTTGTACGCGTCGCGTGCTTATTGATTACGCCTTTTCCGAGTTCTTGCACGTCATCTGCATGTATAGCAGACGATGTGCATCAGATGACGTTTGTTTAATTCATCCGTGGAGTACGTGTTCTTTTTTTAATGCGTTCTTCCGAGAACATTCCCTACATATTCGGCAGAGCAAATAGGCGACACTTCCTCGCAAGAATCGTGCGGGGGACGTCGCTTAATCAGAGCAGGGTCGCGTTTGCACGACCCTGCTCTGATTGCACGACCCTGCTCTGATGAGCGACGGTGGCAGCACCGTCGATCCATTAGTGTGGGGATACGTCGCCCGTGCGGGGTGTGGAAGCGTACGGAGCTGCTGTTTCTCTATCGTCACTCGGCGCTCGGTAGTTATAGATGTTTCATTTTCCACCGGCAGGTTTCGTTCGATTCCGCAGTGCCGCACATAATGCGCAAAGCCAGAGATAATCTTTCATTCCTATATCCCGGCGACGCGGAACATCGCCAAGAGTGGCTTGTCAGGTGTGGGTACCGCAAGGCGCCTTACGATGGTGCGCAGCGAGCATTTCACCACGGTGGGGTTAAGCATTCGATGACGAAAAGTGTTGATGCTCAGCCAAATACGATAACACGTTTCTTGGTCTTAGGTTGTAATCTGCGCATTAAGGTTTGTTGTTGCATGCGTAGTTCTGCGCACTACGTTGGTGAACACCGTTGCAGTCCTGCGAAAGATCGTGGCGGCCTGGCCAGGGCTTCCAGTCATGATTTCCTTAGGCTTTTATGTGTACTGCTGCAAGCAAATGAACCGAGTCTCCAATCATTCTATTCGTTCTACATGCTTCATGCGCCACCTTCGCAGTGAATGCAAGGTTTGTTCGCGCTGGCTGCAAGGTCTTTTAAACGAGCGTCCCCGAGCGTTATTTTGTAGATTGCGCGTTTTTCCGTCGCGCTTACCCAGCTACGAGAACCGTTCGCGGTGTTTCGAAGTATAAATATGAGCAACGAAACTCGTCGAGTTTGTGCATGATCTCGTATACAGTGTAAAAAAAAAAAAGTCATTTCGCGAACCAGAAACGGACAGACCACGTAAGCGATGAATGAACATGCGCGAGCGAGTTCACCGCCTCTGCTCATGCTGATATATTTGTTCTCTCAATCTTTTTAATGGATCTTCCAGAAATTATTGAGACCTGAGATAGTGCCGATATGCACTTGATTAGCAGAAGCTGTCTCGAAAGGTGCGATACGCGCCGCGACCAACAATATCCGAACGACTTCAGATTTTATTAATACCTTGCAGGCATGTGCGTCAGCAGGGGGGGGGGGGGGTGGCACACCAGCACTTGCCCCCACCCACGCTACACCAGCGCTCTATCCTCCCCTAGCCGCGATGCAACACGGGTTTGCACTCCTCAAGACAAATCCTGCCGATACTCATGCCTGCAAGGTATGAGCAGTTCAATTCTGCTATTTTGTAGCGTTAGCTACACTGGCCTAGCCGAGCCAGTTTCGCGCGCCTCCTCAAGAGCCGTGCTGCGCATGCGCGAGGATCAGTGATGTCACGCACATGGCGCACCGGAGCCGACACCTCCCGCGCACTCCGCCGCTGCCGGTCTGCGCATTCCAGAGTCAGTGACGTCATAGCCGTGGCAGACGCGCTAGCGCCGGCGCGCGCGCAGCTATTCGCCTTCGCTGTGCAGTCGCCGTCTGACACTGCGCTGGAGCCGCTTGATAGCGCCTTTGACTGGCGTTTGCCAGTGTGGTATAGACCTTATGCAAAATAAGCTGCCATCTAGTGGCCGCCGTGTGCATTTCCACCATGTTGAAGGCTAAGCGCGCCCCGCATATGCACACACGGAGCGTACGTATCAACGTGTGGCGGCTGATAGGAATGGCAATGCCGACATATTTCCGTGCGCCGTGTTGCTCAGATTGAGGAAATTGGGATGCTGAAAAAAGGTTTGCAGGAAACTAACCGCGATATTATTAGATTTCTTCACAGCCGACGAGAAGCGGCAGATCGTTCTATTGCTCCGGCTACTGCTTGGCTAACGCCGTGTTTCCGTTCGCCGTCCTTAATAGATGCGGCATGTGACAGCATCGGCACTCACCAGAGAACACTCTTTCGTGTCATGCCGGAACGAGACAGTTTTTGCACCGTGTGCTTGCAGACACAGACAAACTGGCTTCGTGTACAAGCTTCAAAGCTGCATTGCGGCTACTCGCGCATGCCTGCGCTGCTGCTGAACACATTACTTTGTTTATTACATTGCCATGACAACTACATGTTAGACAGGTAACTCATGCGCGTATTGCTACACTATGCGTACTTTTCAAGCATTTCATGTGCTATCACTGCCAAATTGAGAGGGCGGCCCGGATATTCTGACCACCCCTTACTATTTTTTAACATATACCCTAAGAAGAGCCCACGTCATCATCATCATCATCATCATCATCAGCCTGTCTACGCCCACTGCAGGGCAAAGGCCTCTCCCATATGTTCCGCCAATCAACCCGGTCCTGTGCTTTCTGCTGGCACGTTATACCTACGAACTTCTTAATCTCATCTACCTACCTAATTTTCTGTCTCCCCCTCACGCGTTTGCCATCTCTTGGAATCCAGTGAGTTACCCTTAATGACCACCGGTTATCCTGCCGACGTGCTACGTGCCCGGCCCATATCCATTTCTTCTTCTTGATTTCAACTATGATATAATTAACCCCCGTTTGTTCCCTGACCCACTCTGCTCTCTTCCTGTCTCTTAAGGTTACACCTATCATTTTCCTTTCCATCGCTCTCTGCGTCGTCCTCAATTTAAGTTGAACCCTCTTTGTAAGCCTCCAGGTTTCTGCTCCGTAGGTAAGTACCGGTAAGATGCAGCTGTTATATGCCTTCCTCTTGAGGGATAGTGGTAGATTACCATTCATGATTTGATAATGCTTGCCGAATGAGCCCCATTCCATCCTTATTCTTCTAGTTATTTCACTCTCATGGTTCGGCTCCGCGGTTACTACCTGTCCTAAGTAGACGTACTCCTTTACAACTTCCAGTGTCTCGCCACCTATCGCAAAGCGCTGTTCTCTGCCAAGATTGTTCCACATTACTTTAGTTTTATGCATATTAATTTTCAGACCCACTCTTCTACTTTCCGTATCCAGTTCAGTAATCATGAGCTGTAATTCGTCTCCCGCGTTACTCATCAATGCAATGTCATCAGCGAATCGCAGGTTACTGAGATACTCTCCATTAACTCTTGTCTCTAATTCTTCCCAATCTAGGGCCCTGAAAACCTCCTGTAAACACGCGGTGAATAACATTGGAGAGATCGCGTCTCCCTGCCGTGCGCCCTTCTTTATTGGGATTCTGTCGCTTTCTTTATGGAGGACTATAGTGGCTGTGGATCCGCTGTATAGATTTATTCCATTATGTTTATATAGGCTTCGTCGATGCCCTGATTCCGCAGTGCCTGCATGACTGCTGATGTCTCCACCGAATCAAATGCCTTCTCGTAATCTATGAAGGCTATGTATAGGGGTTGGTTGTATTCCGCGCATTTCTCTATCACCTGATTGATAGTATGAATATGGTCTATAGTGTTGAGAAGCCTGTACGAAGTCCTGCCTGGTCCCTTGGTTGATTGAATTCTAATGTCGTATTAATTCTGTTAGCAATTACTTTTAATTGTAACTAGCTTGTAGACAACGGACAGTAAGCTGATGGGCCTGTAATTTTTCAGGTCCTTGACGTCCCCTTTCTTATGGATCAAGATAATGTTGGCATTCTTACAAGATTCTGGTATCTTCCCCGTCGAGAGACACTTCGTATACAGGGTGACCAGTTTTTCTAACAATCTCTCCACCGTCTTTCAACAGGTCTGATGTTACCTGATCCTCACCAGCTGCTTTGCCTCTTTGCATTCCCTTTAGGGCTTTCTTTACATCTTCCGTCAATACTGGTGGGATGTCAGATTCCTCTGCGCTATTACTGCTTCTTACGTTATCATCCTGACTGTCTCGGCTGCTGTACAGATCTCTGTAGAACTCTTCCGCTACCTCAACTATTCTATCCATATTGGTTGTGACCTTGCCTTCCTTGTCCCTTAATGCATACATCTGATTTTTGCCTATGCACAGTTTTGTCTTCATAGCTTTGAGGCTTCTTCCGTTCTTTACAGCATGCTCAATTCTCTCCATATTATATTTTCTTATGTTGGCTACTTTACGCCTATTGATTAACTTCGAAAGCTCCGCCAGCTCTATTTTGTCTGTTGCTTTTGAGGCTTTCATAGCTTGACGTTTCTTAATGAGGTTTTTCGTCTCTTGGGATAGCTTACCCGTGTCATGTCTAACGACTGTACCCCCGGCTCCCACTGCTAGTCAGATTATCAGTTATTGCGTCAACGCTAAGGTCGGTTTCCTCGGTTAAAGCCGCGTACCTATTCTGAAGTGAAACTCTGAATTCCTGTACTTTCCCTCTCAGAGCTAGTTCATTAATCGGCTTCTTGCGTATCAGTTTCTGCCGTTCCTTCCTCACGTCTAGTTGAATTCTAGATCTTACCATTCTATGGTCACTGCATCGGATCTTGTTAACTACTTTCACATCCTGTACAATGCCCGGGTGGCCGCACATTATGAAGTCTATTTCATTTTTAGTTTCGCCATTAGGACTCCTCCACGTCCACTTACGAGTAGCCCGTTTTCTGTAGAGGGTATTCAAGATGCGTAAATTGTTGCGTTCTGCAAACTCTACTAGTAACTCCCCTCTGGCGTTTCTAGAGCCAATGCCATATTCCCCAACTGCATGATCTCCAGCCTGTGTTGTAGCGATGTCGTAGTGGTAGAGAATCAGCTTCGGATGCAAGAGGTCCGTGGTTCGAATCCCGGTGCCGGACAATTCCCAACCGGATTAAAAAAAAATCCGCGTGATGATGGAATTGTGTAAAAAGGCCTGGGGTGCAGCCTCACAGCCAGCAATGCACTCCCTCACCAGAGCAGGATTGGCCACCCTTGTGTAGTACTTGGCCACTACCTCCTACATGAATACACCAATTAACCCTCGGCCCTCAGTCCCCAGCGGTTGCGAAGCAACTGACCAAGGCGGCGGTCAGACCTGCCACGCAGCAGAGGGTGCTAAGAATCTCTGGGTCCGGACAGGCCGCCATTGGAATCTGAACTTGGCTACGTATAACGCTAGAACTTTATCTAGTGAGGCGAGTCTAGCTGTACTATTCGAGGAATTAGAGGGTGTTAAATGGGATGTAATAGGGCTCAGTGAGGTTAGGAGGCCACATGAGGCTGAAGAACGGACACGTCCTATGCTATCGTGGCTTAGCTGACAGAAGAGAACTTGGGGTGGGGCTCCTTATTCATAAAAATATAGCTGGTAATATAGAGGAATACTATAGCATTAATGAGAGGGTGATATGTATCGTAATTAAGTTTAATAAGAGGTACAAGATGAAGGTGGTATAGGCCTGCACGCCTACATTCAGCCATGATGATCAACTGGTTGAACGCTTCTACGAAGACGTAGAATCAGCAATGAGTAAGATAAAGACACAGTATACTGTACTGATGGGCGACTTTAATGCAAAGGTAGGCAAGAAGCAGGCTGGAGCCCATATCAAGTTCTCCCAATTTGTTTTTACATTTTTATCGTGCGTAATTCTATACGTAACATACGTCGGCGACTTAAACGGCGAAATATAATTTTTTGCAAAGATAAAAAAAGAGGACAACGTTTTATTTAAAATTAGATGCACAGCACATCAGATCGACATAGGCTATCCTTATAAAATGCTCTTTGAAACGGGTCAACAGCACTTTCTTACCGTCATCGCTGTGCCTAGCCTTGTCCACGCGCTAAAGCCTCCTCCCAAACATCCTACACAACACGCGTGATGCTCAGATAGCTAACAACACTTTAGTCACTACACTCAAAACAAGCAGACAAAATTTATAACCTAGCGCAAAGCTTCATTCTCAGCGACGGCATGCTTACATGTTACTCGGTGACAAACTTGTACCTTCTCGTTGTGAGGCAGTTCTTTACGCGTAATAACTGTCAAAGCAGTGACTAAGAATTCCCGGAAACGTGTACAGGCCCTTACACAGTCGTCTGACGTTATTATGCCCCGATTTATTACTATCAAAAGAGATACATCAAGAAGTCACAGCAGCGACAGCAATACGAATCGGACACAAGCCTCCAACATGGCGCCGAATCGGTAGCTTCGTCAAACCTCCGAAAGATGGCAACAATTTTGCATAAGGTCTAAGAAGCCGGCTCTGAGTAACTACCGAAAGGGAAAAAACGAAATAAGGAGGAAAGGTTTTTATGATAATTCCAAGGGAAGCGCTTTACTGTTTGAAGCAGGTCGGGCTGCCTTAGAACGCGTAGTTATAAAGCGAGATTCAGTAACGAAGAAGAACAATGTACAGCTGCGGGGGAACTAAGGAAACGATGGAACATGTACGATTGAATGTGGCGATATTCACCAGGTATACGTGTGGGCCGAGTCTACATGAAGCCTTGGTTTTTAGGGTACAACAATGGAAAGCTGCACACGTCCGCGATAGAATAAGTAAGAGACGGTTAGAGTATTGGTGGCAGAAAAGTGAGATAAAGAACAAAATAAATAATGGGGGAAAAATAAGGTCATTCTGCCTTAAGACAGAGAGATGGACAGTGAATTTATATTGTTTTGGTATAATAACATAGATTTAATCAATGTAGATAAGGTATTAGCCCAACATGAAACAAGGAAGCTTTTTCTTTTTTTCTTCGAGCCTGGTGGCAAACATGTCACCGCCCCGTTTTTAAAGGGACGCTCATAGCATCCATCCATCCATCCGTCTATAGCCATGGAGAAGGAGAGCGCGAATGCTGCTCAACGGCGCAGAAGAGCGGAGAGCTTAACTCATCGAATCCCGAGTAGTTGGCAAATTAGCGGTTGAGCTAGGAAGAATGAACAGAAGAAGGCTAAACGTGCGGAGACACGAAAGCTAAGAATAATCACTGAACCTTTGCTAACGCTACGTAATACCTGGCATAGCCGAGCTAAGCCACTGCAACATTTCTTGTCTCGTCAGTCATGTTGAGGTAGACTTTTTTTGTGCGTTTTTCCTCAGCCCGGAAGACGGGATCACGAATGTGACAACGTGCGCGGTACCGTCAGAGCAGCACGTATAAGAGGCTGCACTGAATTCAATGATGTGGTCCGCCGCAACAACTTTGTCAACGTCGACGATACACGTGACACAGTACCCAACGTGAGTCAGAATTGCGCTTAGAGGTAAGGGTACTGTGACACAGAATTAAGAGTGTTAGCCTCACAACACGTTGCAAGGCGTCAAGGGTGTGCGGTGTGGTCGCAATAAACAAATGTTTTTCGCATCGCTACTCAAAAAAGCGATTGACTTCACTTCCATTACGAAAAAGAAAAAAGCGAGTTTGCTCAACGTATAATAAACCATCCCCTTCACCTTCCATCGTGAATTCTCGAACAACAAACACAACACACACTGCTGCTGAAGCGGCGACGGGCTGCTGGCATCCACACTTCGGGGTTTCGTCTGTTGGCCGCTAAGTGGCTAAGTGCCGACTCTGTTCGATCTCGAGGCCTGTAGTTGTAGAAACGGCAGGCCGTGTATCATCCTGTCTGGTGTCATCCGAATGACTACGTTGTCAAAAGTTAAGGGGGAAGGAGAGGAGTAATCTTTTGAAAGATAGAAGAGATATATAGATATGATAGATAGATAGATAGATAGATAGATAGATGATAGATAGATAGAATAGATAGATAGTAGATAGATAGATATAGATAGATAGATAGATTAAAGATAGATAGATAGATAGATAGTAGATAGATAGTAGATAGATAGATAGATAGATATATAGATGAGATAGATAGATAGATAGATAGATAGATAGATAGATAGATAGATAGATGATAGATCGATAGATAGAACTCTGTTGGCGATGAGCCAACGAGTTCTCGTGAGCTGGCTTTCATAGCA
>NC_051178.1:178863886-178866386 GCF_013339695.2 Rhipicephalus sanguineus
TCATTGCTATTAGGTAACGCTTCCGAACAGGCATTAACACCATGTGTCATTAGAAAGCGGAGATCATAAGCTTTCTGAATTATTACAATTAATGTTTATTTTGTCAAGCGCAGCGAGCATAGTGTGTCCGCAAGATGCGTAAAAATGGCGGGGGGTTCGCCGGAAAGGTCAGCAGGCAGGGTTGCCAGGTTTGGCTACTTTGCGCCAAATTGGCTACTTTTTTAGGCCGTGGCGGCAGAAAAATCGTCTTGGCTACTTTGCTCCTTTTTGGCTACTTTCTTGTCCCCTCGATTTGAGCAAAATTATCAATATCTGGTGACGTCGCAGCCACTGGTGTTCGAGTGTATGGTGCCAAAACATGGCAGCCAAAGTGTGCATCCTGCCTCCAATAACTGAATTTTCCATTTTGATTACGCGGATAATGAATTTAATGAAAAGGATGGCGCTGTGCTTAAGCAGGCGTAAGGATCAATGGTCAACATAACATAAATATATTAAAAATTACACCATCTCCCGCTAAATGGGACCATGAGGCGATGCGAAGCCGGAGCACTTGCACGATCGCGTTCCGTTGGCGTTCGTTGGGCATGCTACCGACCTCGCGTCGTGGAACGCGAAGAGGGACGCTACGCGCGTCGTATCTTCCATCTAGCCTGGCCGTTAATTCTCACAGGGCGAGCGGGGAACGCGGTCGACAGGCGGGCGAGAGGGGGGCAGCGTAGGAGAGGGAGAGAAGGGGAGGGGACGCATGCGCTCGAGCTCATCGCGGCGTTGCGCAGGAGAGAATTGCGGCATGTCTAGCCCGCGTTTCAGAGGAAGAGTGGAAAGGGGGAGGGGTAAGGGAGAGGGAAAGTGAGAAGGAAAGTGGAGAGGAATAGTGGAGAGGGGAAGGGGAGAGGGTGAGTGAGAAGAGTGTGTGGAGAGGGTATGCGCATGCGCAGTAAGGGTGGTCACGCCGACACCACCAACCACCACCACCGCCGGATTGAGCTCGACCTTAAGATACTTCGCATCTAAAAAGACTACACGTGTATAACCTGCCAATCAAGCAGGCGTCGCACACACTAAACAATGCTTTTGGATGCCTGGTCGGGACTCAGCTGGGAACGTGTTGCATGGAGCCTGTTTTTTGCAGATCACCCATTGCTGAACGTGGCTTTAAACCGAAATTGCACGTAAACAGGAATCGAAAGCGCTCCGCATCCAGGGCACTGTGCACTCATCGACATTAGAAATAGGATATCTGACATTTCAAGTGAGAACTGAAAAACCAGGACACGAGAGGAAAAGGCGGTAACACAAGCGCTCACTAATAACAGCTGTTAGTGAGCGCTTCTGTTGCCGCCTTTCGCTTTCGTGCCCTGTTTTTTTCTTTGGTGCTCTCTTTAGAAATCTCGTACCGACTCACCCAACAAACAATCCTTCTTGGATATCCGACGAACTGCTTCTATCGTTTCTTAGGCTCAATACGGACTGCGACTCTGGATTCGTCATCACGGAAGAAATTTTTGCGAAAGGGCTTCAATTTATGTTTCAATGCAGTAACTCATGCCGTAGACTCAATTTTATTGTCGCAACTTCTAGTCATTTCAACAAACGTCACGCAAGGCACGTGGAGAGAGACTCATTGTTTTCAACAGCGCGAACACTATGTCCGTCATGTATGAAATGATTGCTAAAGTCAAGAATTTATGCTGAAATCTCCGGAATTATGATTTGAAATTGTTTCAGGCAGCACATATTTACAATTTTCGCCGGAAGGCTTTTTGCATTTAGTCATTTAAATACAAATGTAGAAGTGGATTTCACCATGCGTGGCTGCCTTTTGGTCTACTTTTACTGCCCTTGGCTTAAGTTGGCTACATTTTCCAATTTTCTGGCTATTTTTTGTATTTTTTGACCTGGCAACCCTGTCAGCAGGAGAGAAAAAGAAACGTTTAACAAAAACCACGCTGTTTGCTGGGGCTCTCGTTGACAGTGCGCATTGTGCAGACTCCAATGCACCACGCTATCGACAAAGCAAATGACACTGCCAGAATTCAACATGGCGGCTCTATAGCGAATTCATGAGGGAGTACAAAGGGCGACGTCGTTGCCTGGACAGTGCATTTTTTTTTTTTTTGGGGGGGGGGGTTGGATAGGGGGTGTAGGTGGGGGGGGGGCAGGGGGTAACGCATATTTGCAACAGCCCCAGAAGGGATTATGGCCTCACCCAGGGAGCCTTTGTTAAAAGGCTACATTCTTGAGTTGTGCACACCGTATGCTAGAAAACGCCCCTTTACGTTCGAAAATATACATGTGGGATCTGCTTTCCCGCAAAAGAACTTTGAGGGGAGTCGACACACTCCTTGCCATGTGTCTCTGCGCCTGAACGCCTTCCCGGAGAATGTCCCCTTACCTAAAGGACTTTAGAGTGCCCATGTGTCCGGGCACAGCCTCCTTATATTTTCTGGTCAGGGGTATATTTTCTGGTCAGCCTCTTTAAAAACTCCTTCCAAAC
>NC_051178.1:178871386-178923885 GCF_013339695.2 Rhipicephalus sanguineus
TGGCTATCCCAACATCGTGATATTGATGTTATTAATATATTGATTTCATTTTTTTTTCTTCTTGGCGAGGGTTGGCTTTCTTTTGGAAAGGATCCCTCACACTTCTGGAGGATTGAGTACCCACAACACCGAGCGCCAGTACGTCTCTCCCCATTGGAAAAACCGGTGGGTGCCCGACGGCACTGGGAATCGAACCCTGTGCCCCCCGCATTCGACTCCAGTGCTGCCGGTCACCCACCGGTTTTTCCAATGTGGAGAGAGAGAGATAGGGGGAAGGGGGGCACTTTTCTCCTCTGGTGTTCGGTGTTGTGGGTATTCATTTTTTCTGTTCGCATGTTGCACATGGCTGTTGCGTGAGAAGAACCGGACCGGCGGTTTGCACAGATCGAATAAAAAGCTTAACAAAAGTGCCTTACTGGGCAACAAATTGTTAACGATTTAAGCAGCTCTATATATGATCCTTTATTATTTCTACAGCGTGCAAGGTTATAAATTTATGAGCGGTTCTCTGCCACTTCTGTCTTAACGCAGATGTCTTAACGTGTGTTTGTATTATTATTATTTTTTGTTTGCTCTGACATTATATATGAACCTGCTCAATACTATAACCAAAAGAAAAAATAGTGAAGGTCACAGTTTTAGCGCGTTTTCTGTGTGTGCGAAAACAATGAATAGCTTGGATGGCATCTAAAAGTGAACAATTTTGGCACATAAACATACGATGTTTGTTTACTTTTCTTGTTCATCTTTTTTTTTTCTTTCTTTTCCTCAGCGGCAAGTGCAACACGTATACCCCGGCGAGAGCGAAAGCGCACAAGTCGATTTTATGTTACTCTTCACGCGCATCGCTTTTACAGCGCTGGAACACTCTACACAAAATGCCCGCGTGCCCTTTAAAAAAATAAAAACCATCGCAGATATCTGTATAATATACGCGATCCCCGTTGGGATATATCTAACGAGTTGGACAGCGGCGGTGATTCATTTGTGCTTACAGTTTACATTACCGGCATCACCTTCGGGCGGCGGCTTTCCTCCTGCATGCTGCGATGCGATCGATCGCGGTTTCGTGCAAGCATCACACCGAACACGAAATATCGATGATACATAAAGGGCAAATAGAAACGCAGTCAAGAAACAGCCGATACGTATGACTTTCGGAGAAGCTGCGAGGACTTGCCAGCTTGGCGTATATAAAGTCACGCAGAGTGAAAAGAAGGTGTACGGAAGAATAAATAAAACGGCAAGAATGATGAGTCGAACCGGAAGGAGGCGACCGGTTTCAGAGTATGCGCAACGGAGGGCTGAAGGGAAGGATCGTGACTTCGGAAGGTTGTCTGGTCAGCTTATTATGATAGGCGCCATCGTCTCGTCAATCTCGTTCGCGCCTCAAGCGCGCGGTTACAACACGGCGCACGCTTTTATTCGCCTTACAGATATATATTGCCCGCGCGTACATTGTGTACAGATTCTAAACGCCTCATTATATACGTGTAAGCCGTTACAACTATAACTTCAACTTTCCTTCATAAATACATACTTCACGAGGGGAATACGTCTGGTACGACGCCTGTTACGATTACGTCAATAAATTAACAAGATATAGCATTCCGAATGTTATGCTATATATGAACGAGATGGTTCCCTAAACGTGGCCGACCAAGAACAATGCCTCGGAGCTTTTGAACCACGTGTACGTGCTGGTCTGCGTTCCTGTGATGACCATTTGTATAGCTGCAGCTTAGTGGAAGTGTTTCGTTATGATCTCGTTCCGTTCGGCGCTGCCATATATTACGCACAGCCACTTTGACTCAACGTGATACATTTATTTCTCGACCTGCGTATTGGCAACCTGCGAAAACTCCAAAAGGCCAACGTTTCTTGGCAAAGAGTATATATCACAGCTACATGAAGTAAAGGGCAGGGGACAAAGAAAGCATCGGGTAGATGATTGTTAACATTTTTTTTCCGTAAGGATACTCATAGTTGAATGTATATGTAAAATAATTTCTAGACAATTCTTCATTGTAACTTCCTCATGGTATACTTTTTCTATGAAATTTGTTTTTTTTTTCTAGCATTCTTGTTATCTCTAATTACTATTGTGTCAAAATATTAATATGTAAGATAAAGCAATGTATCGTAAGTTGAGCGTTATTCAGATAACTGCAGTGCGCTTAGCTTCTGTTTAAAAACATGAAACATGAAAAAACATGAATCTGTGCTAAGATGCCTTTATATCAACACTTTATGCATTGCTCTATTGGTGTGTCAACCTTTTGCACTGTTTGTTTGTCTGGAAGACTTGGTGCTTTTTCAAACGAAATAATTTTACTGGTCTTTTTTTTCGTTAGTCGCCCCGTTTTCATCTTGTGTATCTTCTGGTGCAAACACAACACGGTGATGATGATAGTTTCAAGTGCACAAATAGCAATGCAAATAAAAAAAAAAACGTATTTCGAACCAGGAGCGTGATGCTAATTATATCAACTTAAGTGTGCCACAGCAGTCATCCCCGCGTCCACTTCTCTTGTACAGTTGTGTATAGTATATGTGTGCACCAGATTAACTATAGTCTGAAGAGCGACCTTTGGCCCGGCTCATGCCCTCAGTTGCTATATATTTGAATTGTGTATCACTCGTTCGGCTGTTGACACGTTCACTGGCTTGTTTACTGACTTGTTCTCACGTTTCCAGCCTATTCACGCACAGCCGATATTGAAACACATGTCCAGGGTGAAGACTGTGGGGGCGCACGCAACAAATTAGCATATTAAACGACAGATATCTCAACGGATTGCGTCAATAGCGAACACGGAAATGGAGCCATTTGAAAGAAAGAAAGAAAGAAAGAAAGAAAGAAAGAAAGAAAGAAAGAAAGAAAGAAAGAAAGAAAGAAAGAAAGAAAGAAAGAAAGAAAGAAAGAAAGAAAGAAAGAAAGCCCTGTTTTTATTTCTTCCCATGGCAGTTATTGGAGCTTATAATAACATTGAGCCTGCCATAGTTTGTTTGCTATACACATGTATCAGCAGCCAATGTTATTTTCTGCCTTCTCTCGCCGCACTTCGAGAGGGACAAACACATTGACAAGAAATGTTACAACTGGGAATGGGATTTGCACGGCTCACTCCTTTAATGTCGCGCCTCTTAGCGTTTCTTTGTCTTTTTTTTTTCCTGTCCGTCGAACAACAATAGTGTATTCATCAATCATTCGCGCTTTCCTTTGTTCTTTTTTTTTTTCCCTTTGTGACGAGTCTCTCGCGTATTTTCCTCGAAGCTATTTACGCTATGTATAATGACGTACGTGTCGTTAATGACGGAGAAATGAGTTGGAACATTGAGCGCAGTGAAAGACGGGCGAAGGTGAGAGAGACGTATGTACATACGCATGTCGAGTAGCAATAACCTTTCCAACCCGGCCATCCCGTTTCTGAGGCTGTTCCATGATTCACACCACCAACCATGCACTCCAGTGTATACTACAGCAAGCAAATCACTCTACAAAATTTATTAGGGTGGTTGTAGCCATAGGCATACGCAGGGTTCCCCTTCAGGGGGGGCGAAGGTTGGTCGCAGCGCCCACCATGTCAATGTATGGCGCTGACATTGCGCCCCCCCCCCCCGTGTCGCAGCATCCCCCTCCCTATTATGTCAATGTGTGCGGCTGACATGCGCCCCCCCCTCCCTCTTAGGTGAATAGAGGGGGGCGCCCCCCCCCTGCCCCCCTGTGCGCACGCCTATGGTTGTAGCAGCTGTAGAATATAGTCACACCCTTCACGGCGTAAATTCCAAGCTTTTTTTTTTGGTACGTGTTGTTTACGAGACATTAGCACTTTTATACAGCGCCGGCTACTCATTTTCACAGATAATAGAATTCGTGAAAGTCACAACAATGAAAACAAAAAAAAGAATGTTACATAAAAGAGCACCTATATAGGGAGAGTTCGTCGAAGTCCGTTCACGTAGCGACACGAAAAACAACGCAAGATACAGTCCAGTCACGTAACACTATAGTTCACACAAAATGGAATCACACTTATACGAAGACTGTATATGCTGAAAATAAGCTTTTTTTTTTTATAGTGTAACTGCGCTTCTTTAATAGCCGACTTTACGGTGTAATGACTGCATATGATAACTGTCTTTGTAGTATGTAACCGCGTTGCCCTTATCGTATACGTAAAGGATGCTTTCGGAGTGAATCATCCCTATTATGGGTGTCATTTACAACGTCCTGCTCATTACAGTGTGTAAAGCACACTCCTATCTTTCTACAGGGATCAAATGTGTGCGTGACGGCGTCGGGGCTCACTCCCATCCTGCGATCACTCTACTTGGCGGTCACGTACGAATATGGGCAGAAAAATAATAATAATAAACGCGCAGTGCGCTCTTGTTAAAAAAAAAGATGAAATCTTGTTAGGAGCGATTTCACCATGAGGGCGCTTATTCCTAAAAGACGTCAGAAAGTTTTGCCCGGCTGTTGTGACGTCATGATAATACCAATGACGTCAGCTAGATAGGCCTGTCACATCCAGTTTTGATATCATATATAGCTCCTCTACAGCCCTTACTTATATACTATTTTACAACGTACTTATATAGCTACTTTACAACCAAACACTTGTTAACATCTAATCATAAAGAAACTTGCACATCACCATGGAGTTTTTCATCGATCAAAAGGGCACCATTGGCAATAAGTGATATGACTGTGAATCAGCTGTCGGCCAAAAGTAACACGTTATGTTAACGCGGGTTGAGTAGGAGACGCCAATGTTCGGCATATAAAAGTGGGTGATTTCTTCTGCTCTATACAGCCATATGAAGGCTGGTCCCACAGCCGAAACGTTGGGATAAGTGTTCGAAAACGTATGTCGTGTCAAATATACATTTTCAGGGCTTACGTGACACACACACACACACATACACATATGTGTGTGTGTGTGTGTGTGTAATATATATATATATATATATATATATATATATATATATATATATATATATATATATATATATATATATATATATATATATATATATATATATATATATATATTCCGAAGAAAATTTCTGGCTACCCTTCTGATAGATAGATAGATAGATAGATAGATAGATAGATAGATAGATAGATAGATAGATAGATAGATAGATAGATAGATAGATAGATAGATAGATAGATAGATAGATAGATAGATAGATAGATAGATAGATAGATAGATAGATAGATAGATAGATAGATGTGTGTGTGTGTGGGGGGAGGGGTTATGTTGTTTGAGCTGTTGAAGCGGAAACAACGTGACAAGGAGGTCTGTTTCACACGGAGTTCGGCCACAAGAGCTTTTGAAGCGCTTAACACGCGATAAGGAAATCTTTGCGTGGAATCACCAGTTAAGGGGTCACGCAGGGACAGGAATGGTATGCATTAGCAGATTCAAAATTTCTTTATCGTGCTATGTCAGTATCCTGTGCTCTGAGAGAACTTCTGTATAACGAAGAGATAGAGAGAGCGCGTACTCTTTTGTATAACTCCACCAACGTGGGTGTAAGGCGACAGTCAAACCTTGGGACTGCAGCGTTGTACGTGTGAAGAAAGAATGTTCTAGGTTTATTGTTTTCCTTCTTTTTTTTTCGTTTTTACTCACGTTATGAATATGCCAGTAGTAAGACGACCAATACTACATCGATTCCGCGATGCGTAAATTTCCTACCAGCTGTTTTTGCAGCAATGTACGCACGACAGCACATGGCACTTTGCATGTGCACACACACACACACACACACACACACACACACACACACACACACACACACACACACACACACACACACACACACACACACACACACACACACACACACACACACACATGTGCTGTCCGAACGTTGAAAAACAAGTTTAATTCGCATCGGCCGACATTAAGCGACTGCTTTCTCGCTATAAATTCGTCATCTAGTTTATGCGAAACTTATCCACCGACAGCAGTCTTCAACAAGTACATTCGTATTTTTTATTATGTGTTGATTAGGAGATGGCGCTTTTATATAGAGCCGGCTACTCCTTTTCACAGATAACAGGAAGATTCATAATCAAGTATTATAATGTACATGTCGTATCTGTAGGCTTCTAAATGATCTCCTTCGGTGCTGCATTCATTCAACAGTCGACAAAAAGTGTAAGCCCGCCTAAACGTGTTTGGAATTTGTAACCATTCTGTAGACCATCAAACATTTTTATATGGGTAACTATATACTATAACATGTTAGTTAGTCAAAGCTGAAACTAACGGCTCTGTTTCTTTTTTTTTCCCCGCTCAATGTATACGCGGAAGGTTCTAATCTCAAGTACGCAAATACGCACTTTACTGCAGAGATAGGAGTAATTCCTGACAAGCACATCGACACCATTCGCCACCAATGGTGTTAAATCTGACTCCTTCCTGAAGCCTTTATGGCTGTTCCCTTTCACTAGATATCGAGCACTTTTTACAGGGAAAGCTGTTATGAGATCACAACAAGGACCGCTTTTGGCGCCGTAGTTGTCCGCCGCCGGTGTCCGTAACCACTATCGCTCGAAATAAGAAAAAATACGAAATAAGAAAAAAATTCCAGGATGGAACGAGGTTCAAACCTGCACCCTCAGCGTGGGAGCCCAGTATTCTACCTCAGAGCCATGCCGGTGCTTGAAACTGCTTTGCAAAAACACCCTATACAGGCTTCATGTCGAGAAGGAACCACATTAGCATATGTAATGTAGCGTGGTAGAAGAGTAAAATAACAACCAAGCGTCACAGAACGCGAATTCTGTAACCACGCGTCACACAATGCGAATTGCGCAACGAGTTGGTTGTTGAATGTTTCCAACCCAAAGGGCTCTGCCATACTTCTTCATCGTCATCAGCCACAGCATCAACAAAGTGCACATAATGCCTTACAGGTGTTTAGCGGGTACCACGGTTCTCCGCAGAATGACGAAAAATTGCATAGTGACTGCTTCCCTACTTCACAAAAATTATGATGATTTATAGCGTAGTGGGTTCCTCGCAAGTGCACTTCTATTGGTTGCCAAGGAAGCCTATAAATAAGGCTCCCATGATCCATTTCCTCAGGGTCTCAATAAATTCCCTCTCTTTATCTCTTTCTCACGTTAGCGTATGTTATAAAGCGTGGTGGGATAGTGAAATAACGACCGGGCGTCACACATTGCGATTAACGTATCTAGTGGGTCCTTTAAAGCTTCCAACCCATTACAAAAGGCTCAGTCATAATTCTTCATCGTCATCAGCCGTCGCAACAAGAAACTGCGCATAATGCCTTACAGATGGTACCTCGCTTCTCCGCAGAAGGACGATTAAAGTCGTGGTGGGTGCTTCCCAACTTCACAAAAATTATGATTTGTGGCGTAGTGGGTACGTTGCTAGTGTACTTGTATTAGTAGCCAAAAGAGAGTTTATAACGGGCTCTAGAAATGCCGCTCTTCGAGCTTTCGCTGTGACTGTGCTGCGCTTTCCGCGGAAGCCTGGCGTTCTTTTTTTTTTCTACATCGTTTTTTTTTTCTTTTTCTTTTTTTCTCTCAGATCATTGACACTACTTTGTGCGACTTCTCGAAAGCAGGACACCATCGGTGGTTGAATAGCAATCATATATCCATAGGACATTTCTTCGTGAAGCGATAGCAGCGCGAACTTAAATCTAACATACAGCCAAAGAGGCACACTAGCGCTATAAATTTCGTCAGAGCTGCCACCTGCGCATCGCGTCATCGCTGAACTTTTCGCCACTTCTTTCTTCTGCGCTGCCCTCCTTTTGTCGTGCGTACAATACGCACGTCATAACACGGGACCAGAAGCACTCCTTCCTCACTCTTTCCCACAACCATTTACTTTAGTCTTTACTCTGCACCCATAGCTGTTTCACTCCCTTCCCTCGAACCGCTGTCGAGGTTTCCACCAATGTGTGAGACAGTTCACTGCCGTAATAATTATTCGCGGAGTTTTACGTGCCAAAACCACGATGCGGCTATGAGGCACGCCTGCAGTGGAGGGCTCCGGAAATTTCGACCATCTGGTGTTCTTTAACGTGCACCTAAACCTAAGTACACGGGCCTCTACCATTTCGCCTCCATCGAAATGCGACCGCCGCGGCCGGGATCGAACCCGCGATCTTCGGGTCAGCACCCGAGCACCGTAACTACTGTACTACCGCGGCGGACAGTTTAATGCTGTAGTAGAGGTGGTAGAGGTTTGAGGTTACGAACGACGGTGCCGTAGAGGGAGGGGAGAGAGAGAGAGAGAAAGAAGAGAGAGAAAAGAAGAGGACCATCTTCTCGAGAAATTAGTACCCACGGCACCGAGCGCCAGGCCGGGGTACCTCTCTCCTCCATTAGAAGACCCGGTAGGTGCCCGGCGGCACTGGGAATCGAACCCCGTACCTCCCGCATTGGAGGCGATCGTTCTAAACAACGCGACCGCATTTGCGTTCACTGCCCCTTCTCATAGCTGCACCCTCCTTTTCTCGCCATTTCTCGACAACACGTCAGCGTTCACTCACTCCCTCCGCTAGCTGTCTCGATCAAAAACCCAAGCGTACGCCCACGTGGGCGCACATTGTTCCGCTGCGTCAAGCGCAGGTTCTCGAGAAAAAAAGAAGGCTCTATGATAGAAGCGGTGTTTCAAGCGTTGTGTGCACACAGCTTCGATCTGCTTTGCCGCCAGCGCTTCGTGCGTCTACGTGCTTGTTGTTCTGGCACATAATAAAGATAAAAAAAATAACTTAAGTGGAAAGGGGGTGAGAGAGGGGGAGGGGGCGCTGTTATATGCACATCCGTGCCGAGAGAGCGTGTGTCGTCCCTCCACATGTGTATTCGTAGTCTGCTTGTAGAGCGTACCACAAGTGCGTGCGCCAGTGTTTGAGTGCTCGAAGGATATACGACGAACCTGACGGCGGCGAGGCAAGTGATTCGAGGTCCCTTTTATTTTATTTTTTTTCTTTCGAGACTGCGAAGTGGTGTGGCGGTGCAGCAGAAACTGGTTTTTCCTCAACGCGTTGCACTCTCGACAAGCTATTACACGCTTTCGGGAAGGTAGACAAGAGGCCTGCCTTCCACGGCGTGCGAGAGAGCTCTTTAACCCAACGCGCTTTGTTTTTCCTCTATAACATATGTATTTTGTTTGTTTGTTTGTTTTTTTTTTTACTCGCGCAAGCGGTGAATGACACGGTTTGGGTCGTCGTGTCGATAATGTTGTATAAACAAACAGGTGGCCGCTGTTGGGGACGCCAGGTTTACAACGCAAGGACGTCTCAGGTGCCTTTATGTTTCTCGATAACATCGTTGAGAAAAGAAGCAAAAAGACGTAGAATGACGAGGCGTTTTTTTTAAAATTTATTTTATCGTTGCGTTGGTTGACGGCCTGTGATGATTGTAAAGAAAAGCGTCCGACAACGCGATTCCAGATTAAAAAAAAAAGAAAACAGTTCATCGGACAAGTTTATCCCTGGCCTGGCTGGCTGGAACGAGCTTGTCGCTTATAAAACTCGCACGTGTTAAACACGTGCGCAGTGCGGAAACCGAATGAGAGCAAGAACAAAAAAAGCATAGTAGTTGTTCGACGCAATTTACAAGCATTGAGGCGCGCGGAAAGAAAATCTAATGTCATCCGGAGTCGCTATTCTTTTATATCTACTTCGGGAAAGCGCACGTGTTCGCTCAACGAACAGCAGCTGCACCGCGGCTTCGCATTTAATGCGACAGGATCGCGTTCGTCGCGCCTTATATACGCACTTTCTATACGATTGCTTATCGCGTGCAATAGTCACGTGCGGTTGATTCAAGCGGGCAACCGCAGCTCTCAGACGAGGATGCAAAAATGTGGTAAGCAAGAACACCAAGACGCGCTGGTCAGTCGATTACTAGTCTTAACGCTAACACGCTATATCAGCAGCTTTTTTTTTTTTTCTGAGCAGGTTATCAGATTGGAACGCACTTCCCCACCATGCTCTCGCTACCACTAGTAGCCATAAATTCATTACAGACATTTCTTCATTCTTGTCAAATTAATTTCTTTTTTTTTTTTATAAATCGTTGCCTCTCATATACATTCTGTAAAATGCACCCACTTTTTTTTTTATTTACCAATGTTATTAGGTTAAAATGTCCATCACCTCTCCACAGTACCCTACCCCTTATGTAACACCGTTGATAAATATAAACCGACCTGGGGCCCAATTCACACACACACACACACACACACACACACACACACACACACACACACACACACACACACACACACACACACACACACACACACACACACACACACACACGCACGCACACACACCACACACACACGCACGCACACACGCACACACACACACACACACACACACACACACACACACAAAAAGTTCTCTTTCGTAAGTGCGTTTTTCCATTGGTCAGCCGACTTCGCTAATGATCTTTCCTGCATCATGATTGACTTAAATATTCTCTTACGAACATTTTTAGCGTAAGACCTTTTTGTGAATACGGTCCCTGATCTTCGAATACGTCAGTGATCGACTCGCGTAAGCTGTTAGGTACTTTGGATTCTACGTGTAATGTGGCTTAAACGGCTGCTTCAAATTTTTGCGTACAGCCAGGAGCTCTTTACCCAAAAATCATTACTCTCGCCAAAATGGTTTCCCTGGCAACACGCAGTCTTGTAAATGTAAATGACGTACATACAAATGACGCGGACATGTGCTGCCGCCTCGTTTGGGGCATTGGACGTCTCAGGTTGAGGGAAAGTATAACAGGGCACGTTCTATGTGAGGTATACAGAGATGTTCGGAAACTGGAGATCCTGAATGCTGCAGGTCTGTCGGTTTTTTTTTTTTTTTTTTTTATCAGCAGCAGGAGAGCCGTCGACGCTTTCTGCTGGACGCTATTTCTGTCGTGCGACGTTGGGTTCCAATTATATCCGCCTTTCCGCCCAGGCATTGCCAGTTTTTCTTTTTTTTTTATTTCCCCGATTTGCAGTGCATTCGCTAAATGTCGACGCGGTGGGAGTAGGGGGGGGGGGGGACTTTTTTTTTTACGTAAAAACATTTCACGTTGTCGAAGGGCCAGACAAAGTTGGGACTTCGTTCGCGCGTGAATACATTTAGTCTTTAGAAGACATTTACAATAGTGAGGGCGTATACGGGCCGATATGCATGAACTGCTCTGAAGGTTCGCGGAGATGTGCGCATGCCACAAACAAAATGTATACAGTGCTGAAAGGACTTCAAGTCTCCCGTTTATCCCGACCGCCTATCTTCACTGATTAAAAAGTTCATTGTCGTCTGTATTTATTGCCGTAATCGATACATCTAGCCATCTTAAGATGCCTGCAACTACACAAAAAAGTAATTCAGGCAGCGAGGAAATGATTCCGTTTCACTAATTTTTGAAGATTTTTCGAAAGCACTTCTTGAAACAACCTGTATTTTAAAACACGAATAGCCCTTTCTCATCTCTTTTTCAACTTGTCCTGTTAATTATTACAACTCCATAACAACTCCCTCGCTGCTGTCCTCCATTCAGGTTTTATAAGGTCCGGTCAGACATTTACTGCGCGGCACGCAGTGATTTTCTGCATATCTACTTATGAGAAGAGTTCATTCAAACGACCCCTTATTATTGCTGAAAGTGTACGCACGTCGTTTGCTAAAGTTAACGGCAAAATGACATTGAAGAAGTTTTGCCGTGTGCTGGGTAAATGGGGTAAAGGGAATAACAGTAAATACTAACAAAAAGAGAGAGAGAGAGAGAGATGCAAACGAAAAATAAGGAAGACAAGACTACGTGAGTGCGGTGTAGAGCACGAAACTTTTCAATGTTAGTCTCGAAATCCACCTTATACCTCAAAAAACGCAACAACGCGTTCAACGCCTTCAATGCTGAGCACGGTCTCGATCAGTGTTCTAGGTTTTACTTTCTTTCGACAAAGGGCGATTTTCGAGGCTGAAAAAAAAAAAAGTTCCTTTCTGGGAGCACTGAAACGAGGACATTCGCAAAGATTGCATGTGTGAGCACGAACGTTCACACGGCGGGTATACAGTCTTTCCTTTATTGATCGTTTGAATTGAATTTAGGGACGCGTCATGGATGCGTCGACGAGGTTTGAAAGAGAGAGCTCGAGGCGCCAGAGATAAACGTGCAGGAAGAGTTGGGCGATGAGGGAGGTGCTCCGTGGAGGACGCAGCCGAGGGGAAAGCTCGATAAATGAACGACCGCTCGGGCCGGAGAAAGAAGGCGAAAGTTGCAGCGAGTTATAAAGGGAGAAAGATAAAACCACCACCGTCACGAAGGAGCAAAAAGAATAACATCGCGTGGGGAGCACGCCTAAGTGAGAGAGAGAGTGTGTGTGTGTGTAAGAGGATGAGGAGAGGAGGGGCTTCCGAAGAGAGCGAGTGGGGCGATGCAGACAGAGGGTGTTGTGCAGACGCGCTGTCTCAAAACGCTGTAGAGTGACGCCAAGCGACGCAGTCTGCGTCGTCTGCTACAGCTATGCGTCTGTTTTAGCCGAAAGGGCCAAAGTCTCAACAACCGAACTATTGAGAATTGAGTACAAGAAAAAAAATTCGATCTTTACAGAGGAAGTTGCCACGTGATCTTATGACGGACGATAAACACCACACTGGTTTCAAGTGTTAAGTAAAAAAGAAAGGGGGGAGGGGGTAGAGGACTGTTTTCCGTTTTTTTGAAATCATGCGCTCCTGTTTGAGGCTTGCCAAGCAGTCGTTTCATAGTGGTAAGGAGGGGGGGGGGGGGGGGCTGGCGTTGCAGTGGTGGTACAGTGGCTAAAGAACTTTTCGATCCACTGTAGCGGTGGTTAACCGATGGACACTGTTAAAGAGAGAGAGAAAGAAATATCAAGAAGTTACACTACTGCATCGTCAAGACGGGCACCGCCCTAGCCTGCCTTCACACACGCGGCTCTATCTACCGCGGCTCAAATTTCGCACACTGAGGGATTCCCATCCTAACGTAGAGCGTCACGGGTGGTCAAAAGCTCGCAGTCGGCAGCACGAATATACTTCGATGGCACGACGCCGCAGTCTTTTGAAAGTCCATGCACTTCTCCATCGTGGAGCTGCTTGGAGTGTTCACCGCACGATGAAAGCCTTTAGCTCTCTTTCGCACTTACTCCCTCTTTCCTTTTTTGTTTCTTTTTTTGTCTTTTACTGCAGCTAGCACGGTGATATTGATCGCCGGCGCAGCTACCACGCAGACCTTCTTTCTTTCGTTTTCTTTCTTGTACTTCTTCATTCTTTTCTCTTTCGCGGCGACAAGGCACCAGCTCCCTTTCACTTTTTTTTTTATGGACCTCTTAGGCCTAATTAAAATGACCGCTAGCCATAGCCAAGAGTCCACACACTATGGCGTGCCCAGCTCTCGGTTATATGACCGCATCGTACGGTCGCGGACTAACGGTTTTGCAGGTTACGTTCGTACTATGTATATGATTACAGTTTTTACTTTCCAGCGCTTGAATGGCGTATTCTATAACGGAGGGTCAGGCGCCTTACGAAGCAACGGGATTGTGTTTCCACAAGCTCCGAGATACCGGTGCACGAGCTCGGAAGCGTCTGTTTCGTTTTTCTTTGTTCTTTTCTTTTTACTCTTCGCGAGCTTGAAAGAGAAGACGAGAAGAGGATCACAAAAGTAAATGGCCCTAGTCGCCACTTCAGCAGTCGCTTTCAAGAAATCTCACATGGCGATATTGCTTGGACGCATACCATGGAACAATTAATCGGCTTTACAAAAGAAAAAAAATTTTTCTGACAAACTGGTATCTCTGGATATGTATCGGTCGTTTGGCCAGTACCTTATGTAGCGATAAAATATTATGTAAAGCTAAGCAGATGGCTTCTAGGGACTAGGCAACGGCTTCCGCGGTAACGCACTTTTGATGTTCTATCGCCTCCCTTCACGCCCTTCCCCACTACGGGGCAGCAAACCAGAGTATGTAATGGCTCAGGGTGACCTGTCTGTCTCTCCTGCAAGTTAACTTTCTCTTCAACTTGCGTGAAAGCCGCGAGATCACAGAACTGTCGTGCTTTTCTTCTTGTTCGCTCTCTCTCTTCTTCTGTAATTCGTGCTACCAATGCGTCAAAGTCGGTACAGACCACCAGCAGCACCCAAAAGGTGCAGTATGACTTCGAGATATTGTCGCGTGGCGAAAAAGTCAGACCAGACCCCGATGTCGACGACGCGAAATTAGTGTCGCAGGAAACTTACCGTAGGAATCGGTGGGACTCGTACGTTCGACCATGTATCTAGGTGTAAAACTGCGCGGCCGAAAGCACGTTCAGGCATTGGACACGGGCAAGACAAGGACAAAGTGCCCGCTGCAAAGGCGCGTGGATCCACGCACTGGGAGCTCATTCGCCACGCGAGCTCGCAGTCACCGGTCACGAGCTGCGCTTGCTGTGGACCGCCGCCCTTGGAAGCGTTCGGGACCCGGGCTTGTAAGAGAACTCCGCCCCCGGCACGACCTTCTCTGAGTTGCAATGGCTGCGGCGACCGCGAGCGCACCGGCTGCCGCGAAGAGCACCGAGTCCAACCCCGCCATGGACGTCGAGGTCCACTACGGTGACCTGCCCCAGGATATGATCAACGAACTTCGTGACGTGGCCACCAAGGCCATGAAGGACTCCAAGGACTGGGCTGACATCGCCACCACCATCAAGACCGCCTTCGAGACCAAGTATGGCCCCACGTGGTTCTGCGTCGTGGGCAAGGACTTCGGCATCACAGGAACCTGCGAGATGAACCGCGGAGGCTTCGTCTCCATATCTGGGGTGGCCGTCGGCGTCTTCAAGTTCAAGTAATGGCTCACTCTTGTCTTCTCCACCGCTGACGCGCATGGGCAATCCACCGAAAGCTCTCCTGGGGCCGCTGGGGACTGCACGCATTGATCCGGACACGCTGAAGAAGAAAAATTGTGGAGAAATATAACCCGACTGTTTCTCAGCTCAAAGCTTTCTTTGTCACGTTTTATTCACGTAGCTTTATCTCCGAATAAGAGAGCTGAGCTAGTTGGTACATATTCATGTTAAAAGAGGGATGTGCACGGACACAAGAGAAGTACTGGCGTTCGTGGTGTCTGAAACCTCTCTTGTGTCCGTGTTCGCACGCCCCGTCTTTAAACGTGAGCTTTAGCTTTGATTGGTGTGCACGAACAAAGCTGTAAACGTTGTCAGCCGGGCCGTCACTCCACGACGCAGGAATCCCCCGCAGACTAGCATTTTTCCCAAATAGGAGCTTGGGCATTCCGACGCCAGGCGGATCCACGATCGCCGACGTTGCCGTTCAAAATGGCGGGCCAAGATCGTTTTGTTGTGTGTTCTGGCTGCTGAAAAAAAAAACGACTCTTCAGGATGCGTTGGCTTGGATGCTTTTGTTGCAAACGCCGCTAGTGCTTGCGTGAGTACTGTGCTTTTAAATGTTCCGGCTGCCTAGTGGTCTCGCCCAGAGGTGTGTTTTCAGTCGAGCAGCTCCGAGAAGTCCGATTCCCCGCCGAGCGAGAGCTGTCTGTCAAGCCTTTTCTCTTACCACGGGCCCACTTTGTATTTGTTTTACTTTCTCCCTTCACTCGATTTCGCATTAAGGCCGATTAAAAATACCGCAGTATTATCGGTACTCCCGGAAACGACTCGCAGTGTCTCATGATCTCCGTGTAGGCCGTCCAAAAAAGTTTATTCCTTCTCTTTGTCCCGTACACTGCGGTGTCTTTGTCAAGCACGAGTACCATTTTGCGGTCCCCGACTTTGCGGACGCTGCTTGCAGCATCGCTGCCGAGTCTGGCACGATCCCGTGCAAACACTAGTGCGAGTGCGTGCCTCAAATTTGGTTTGTTCTCTCACTCCGCGCACCGGTGGCCGCAGAGCCAAGGCCCTTCAAAGTTTTCACTGTTTTTGTTTTGTTTGCTTTCACGCTTGATCGTCTTCCGAATGGGCCGTCGGCTACCGCCCGTCACCCGCCTTGTGTTTCTCTTTTACTTCCACGGATGAGAGAAAAAAAAATGAGAAGGAAATTCAGCGCGTTAACGTTTTTTGTGTTTATCCTGGGTCGATGCTAGACTGCAGTGCATGACCGTTCTGGGCATTTAATTGCTGCGGTCGCAAAGCCGCGGGTCTTGCGAAAACGGCTGGGAAGCGATACTACGGACGGCATCTCGTTGCGCGCTAGCTTGCGTTACTCAGTGGGGGTCGCGTCGCAGTGGTGGCCTGTGCATCACGCAGTTCGGATCCGTTTTAAGAGCATTTCCTCCAAGTGTTTACTTTTGTTTTCGTCTCCTCCTCACGTTTCTTTTCTATTTTTCACCGACAGTGCAGCAGTGTTTGCTTTCCTCGTGCGCAAGCGTGCGGTGTTAAGAACAAGTGTTGTTTTCCTTTTCCTTTTTCCTTTTTTTGTTTGTTGGTCCGCTTCGTTTTTGAGGAGCTTATTAGGCACGGAAAAAAATAGTTCAAGGCGTTAGCGCGAACTTCTAATCATCCTTTTTGTGGTATTATTTTCGAGCAGTGTTCTTGCGTAAAACTGTTCGATTGAGCAAGTATGGTGTTGGGAAAAAAAAAAAAAAAACAAGTTACGAAGTCTCGAGCAAGTTTGCTGCGTCCGTTTTCTGACGTGCAACTCGATATTGGTGCAACGTTCGTTTACTTTCGTGAGAAAAAAAAAAGTAGCAACATAAAGCTGAGGTGGTTTCGTCGTCGGTTTCCTGTAAGTGCGACTCATACCCTCTGCTGGGGAATTGGCCAAGACGGGGTTTGAAAGATAGTGAATAAAAACAAACAAAATCAAATTGTATGTAAAGTAAAACTGCGATACGTTCTAAGGAATTCAGCAAAAATCTTAAATTAAAAATTTCTGAATTGCTGTGCGGACATTCCTGTGACCATGCCCTGCAGAGGAGGCTTCCTTAGACAAAATATTGCCACCAAATTGTTGGCTGAAAAGTTTTCATTTTTTGTAGAAGTGTGGTATTTGAAAGCACAGCTACGAAAAAAGACTCGTGTTTATGCACATACCGCACTTTACTCCAATCTTTCAGGCTAAACTATTGGAGTGTTTTAGCTTTGCTTAAATTAGCTTCAACTCTGTCATCAGCTTTAACTGAATGATTATGCATTCTTGTGTAGCCCTGCCTAATTTGTGACATGCTTTAGAAGCATTGCATTCTTTCATGCCTAGGCATTTATGGCTCATTCATTTGGCGTGAGGTCTTGAAGGTTTAGTCATAAATTAATATGCTGATGCCCTCACTCTGGGTCACAGATTCCCCTTCTGCGTCTAAACCTCCCGTGAAACAATAGACGGTACTCCAGCAGAAAGTGAAGTACAGATTATGAACACTGCATTGTTAAGTCAGCCCACCAAGTCAACTTTCGTCTTTGCAGGTCTGCTTTGGCTTTATTATTTGTTCATTTCTAACAACCAGTGCAGCAGTCCGCCTTAGAAACTGTGTGCAGAGGCAGATGTTCACTCTGTGTATGATTAAAACTAAATGAAAAGTACTCCTTTCATCCCACATTTGTTACTCAGCCCCCTCTTCTCCTGCCTTTTTCCTTTCAAGCGGTCATGAAGCGGGAGACATGTTCTGTAGAAATATGTTTTATTTTGGACTATTTTTTTCTTCTATCATCCACTCGTATGTGTGTTGCGGCACTGCTATTTCTGGTCTCGCACCTTATAAGAGTGAAAAATGAAATGAAGTGTCAAAAAAACAAATGTAAGGCCTGGAGGTCTAAGAAGTAGCGTGTAAAGAGCTCCATGCTTTCACAAATTGTGCCAGTTTTAGTTTCAGCTGTTGAAAATGAGTACTACGCTTTTTAAGGGGCCATGGCACAGTCCTATAAATCTCAGTTCATCATTCAAACTGAGAGTAGAGGGCTCAAAATGGTTAATCACACCAAAAACTGGGCCCGGAATGCACATTTTAACTTTAAAGTTTCAATTTTATAGTGCTGCCTCTAAACTCTTACCATCCGCAGGGACTGCTGTCTTGGCATGCACCGTGCGACATGAGAAAATGAAGAGTCGCCGTTATGTCGTCTGCTTTCAAATCAGACCCAAAATACTGCAGCAAACTGCCGAGATGCACGCAGAAAAAAAGTCTGTGGCAGTCATGATGTTTTCTAGCTTTTGCAATCACTTCCTGTTTTTGCTGAGTACGAAAGCACGCCCTTCGAAAGCACAGTTTCTGTTAGCCGAGTGAGACGTTTTCAGGGGTTGTCGCTTTATCCTGTCACCGCTAATCGTTGCCAGACTCCTGTACGGTTCAACTGCAACATTTAATAAAAGAGGTCAAATACAAATTTTTCTACCACGCCAAGTGTAGATACCTTGCTTTTGCCATCTTGTTGCTGGGTGCGTATGGGTTGATGTGCAATGCATAATTCGACCTCTAGAAACGTAGTTAGGATCCTTCGGGAACTTGACACCCGAGTTGTGGTTCGTTTGTCAGTCCGTGTCTCTTTCTGTGTATCTAACCTCTTTTGCTCCAACTTGGGTCGCTGGGTAGTTCTTCATCTGATGGGTAGAAGATCAGGCTGCTGGTCGGAGGGAACTGGTTTCGAAAGCAACCGTCAGACCAACTTTGGTCACTGGGCATGTGAGGTATGTGCCACTCTTCAGCGAACCCCTTTCGCATTCAGCTGGATCATTTGCGGTCACTCTGGACACATCCTTGTCGTATACCTCCCGACTCTTGCCCCATTCCTCTTAGTGGGTAGTATGTGCCATGAAAAATGGAACATCATCATTTTTCGATGTGCGCTGATTTTCAGTAGACCTCTTACGTGGCAACCTCCAACATTGTGTATACTCTGTGCCAATGGGTGTGTGTGCTGCCCTTCAAGTAGCACAAAGTGTGTTTTCATGTGCCACATCAACATGGCCACATTTGTATTTTATGAACGTTTTTCCAGCTGACTTGGATGGCACGGTATGTGCTACTCTTCAGTGACGAAAAATCCTTTAAAGGGGCCATGACACGGTCACCCAAAAATTGGTGGTTTTCAGCGAAAACTACAAGTAGAGGGTCTATTATGCCTATACAGAATTCAAAAGTGGTCCGTAAAAGAATATTTCAATGCAAAACACGCCCTAGAAGTAGCCGGATGTAAACCCGCCCACCGCCGGCGACCGCCATTTTGCGATGGTGCGTGTGTCGTCATGTGCAGCACGGTACAAAGCTATCGTCTTCTGCCAAAGTTTCAGCTGCTGCAAATGGTTCAGTTTCATTTCCAAGCTGAAGAAAGCTAAAATATCTCGATATCACGTCCAGCTGACCACGGAACAATAACATTCGCCGCAATGCAGGCGCTTGCACAGCTAGCTGCTTTTTACGTCACGGCTCACGAATGCACCAGTGTTGCCTGACTCTTGGGCCACTCGCGTGTTTATAAAAATATTCGATTATAAATTAAGTACTCCACCAAATTCGCTAAAATTTCGCCAGCTTGTTTGTGAATGCACAAGGATGAATCCACATAACATAGATTATGATCGAAAATTGGGTGTCATGGCCCCTTTAAAGAGACCGACAACCGGTCACAACATGTGATTAGATCCTGGTAAAAATGAAAAGACAGTGAAATATAGTGGCAGATTCCAGCATCCTTTTCACATTGTGAGTAGGATTTATATTTTTAAATTGTGTTTAAAAGTAACAAAAACCAATATGTTGCGCAACCTAGCGGAAGAGCCTTGAAGTTGGATTATGGAGTCGATCACTTTTTGCTGGACGTAGTCACGTAGTCTGATGCTGTCATGTGCACCATAATTGGTCCTGAAAATTAGATTATCTGTATAATTATGTATCCCCGCTCTATTTTGTGCTGCTTACGAGGTAAAAGGAGTTGCACAGTGAGAAGTGGCGCTGTCTTCGCGGTAGCCAGTGGTACACGTCGAGCCATGGCATATGTGTGCAGGGTGCACGTATGCACAGCAAACCGCCGTGCTCAAACACGAACCACTATCTTACTATTTGCAGCATGGGTTGTCACTTCTGTCTACGACTTCGTATTTGCCGCATATGGAAAAATTCTGATTACAAATGTTTCATGACGTTTTCCACGTTACTATTTCGTAATTAGACACCCTCACCGGTAAGCTATCCGTTGCACAAAAAAAAATGGGCGCCATAAAAATTGGTTGTCGGTCCCTTTAAAGGCCTACAGAAGGCAAATAAAAATTCATATCAGAGTGAAAGGTCAATGTTTGAGAATGTCTAAAACGTCAGTATTATCAATAGCAGTGCTCTAGTAATAGAGAAATTATGGTAAGTGTAGGACTGTATGTGCCACCAGTGAAATGCTTTGGAACGAGCCCAATGATGTCAAGAGTCCCGAGTACAAATTATCACTAGTATTCAAGCTACTTATGATAAAAAAAAGAACATTCTGAGCATTGCTAGACGTAATAAAGTGCTGCTCGTGCATTTCTGTTTGATTCATGGATCAAAGAACTTGACGTTACAGTGAAGAAAGGCGCAGGTTGTGCAAAAGTTCCGTTTTCGCAGGGCTGTGCTTGGCTCGTGCGGTCGAGTCTCACTGGTAGTTTCGTTATGTACTGCTGCGTGTGCCTTGCATGCTCATGAAAGTCGCTCTAACGAAAAGTTCGACAAAATGCTGTGTCCATGTGATTTTGTGTAATGTGCCCTTCAGAGCAGAAACCACAGCATCTGCTGCCAGGCAGTAAAGGTGGGCAACGTTGGGCAAGGCAAATGCTATGTCAGGAGGCCTTTTCAGGCGCGCGATATGGAGTGCGCCAACGCTGTGCGGATCACTGAAACGTGATTTTCATTCAAAATAAGCATTTCCTTGGCACGAAACAAGCACTACGAGCTTTCTGGAACGCTATTTCAACCATCAACGTCGACTTAACATTTGCTTTTAGTGGCTCTTTAAAGTGTCCGGTTTGGGCAGAATTGAACCCTGCATCACATATTATACATGTACAGGGGTGGTCAAAAGTTCCCAGGCCGCAACGCCCAGCCAAGGAGCAGCAGCTCGCAGCTATCGGGGCGCTGTTATCGCAATCACGCCTTGGCGCACGCTGGCGTCGAGCGTGTTCGTGGAGGGGGGTGCGCAGCCCTCTTCCTTTGTTGTTCTCGTTCATAAGAAATCGAGGAATAAACATGGTGCGTCCTGTTCGTTCACTGTTTGATCTTCGAATTGTATACTTCTGTGCAGCGCTGCTTATTCCGCTAAGATGTTCCAACTAGCCCCAACACAAGCTCTTCTGAATGCATTTCGGGCTCCGACCATACAGCGAATTGGCCTGCGCAGACGTCTGAGAGAGCTCCCGCAGTGCCAATGGAAAGTTGAGCGCATGATATTGCTCTCCAGGATGCCAAAAACCATGGTAATGGGTTTGCTAGACGGTGTCTATAGGAAATGTGGCTGCAAGCATGATGCGTCACTTTCCGGAACACTGTCGCCCCGCTACACGCTGCACATTATTCGAAGAGCGAACAGTGAGGCAACATGACGCACCAAGTTTATACCTCGCTTTCTTATCAAGGAGAGCAAGAAAGGGAGAGGGATGCAACCCTCCCCTTTCCACGCACACGCTCGACGCCAGCGTGCGCCAAGGCGTGACTGCGATAACAGCGCCGCGATAGCAGCGAGCTGCCGCTCCTCGGCCGGGCGTTGCGGCCTGGGAACTTTTGACCACCCCTGTACATGTGTATACACGTATACCTATATACCTGTGCCCACAGACTTGTAGGACAGTGGTGTCAAGTGGTTAAAATGAACATGTGAACCATGAAAGGAGAATCAGCTGAATGCTTTCTCTTTTTCTTGTTTTTTGTTTTAATGTGGTTTAATTGTACAAGAAAAAGTTATAAATCCTGAAATTCAAGCTTTTGCTGCTGACGACATCCTAAGCTGGCATCATGAGTTTTCTCAGATTTTAAAAATTTTCTTTTTTGCCACCGCAGGTTTCATATTGCATTCAACACTGCCATCTCATAATTGTATCAGAAGATAGCTTTGCATTGTAAGCGTAATGCTTTCCATTTCTTGGAATTTTATGCTGCCTGTTCTACCCAGCATAAATTGATGCCATCTGGGCTAAAAGTATGCACAGCAGAGTTATTGTACCTGAAGATGACTTTACACATCTGCAAACAAACATTGTGGGAGCAAACTTTGCAGTTAGCCTGGTCTCTGCTCCATCCAACAAAAGTACCTGTTCACGATGTAGCAACAAATGCATGCATCACTGAGTTGGGCAAGTGCCTGCTACCTTTCACAATGTTGTTGTAGACAAAGAGGAAGAAAAAGAAAGCCTACCCTGATAAATCTTTTTGCAGTGCTTTCATGTGTCACAATTCCATGAGTTATTTATATACAATTTTTTCTTTTTCTTTGTGAGGTCTAGTGCTGAGCTGTCCCAAACGCATTTCGGTAAAAAACAAAAACAAAGGAAATTGAGCCTTCATTCTACAGTTGCAGCAACTGTGTTCAGTCACCAAACAATCATGATTCTAGGTAAATGGGAAAAATTTTTCTCGTTGCCTCTTGCATGACGCTATAGGAAGTTAGGTGCATTTCGTAGAAAACACGAAGTGCTGTAATAGCTGTATCTTTAGCTGTGGAATAATTCAAGTGTGAGTGCACATCTTTCATTCATAGTTCTGCCTCTTGTTCAGCCCATTTTTATAATTACAAGGACTCATCTGTCTGATACAAACTCTTACGGATGACGCACTAGGTTCCCCGGCCAGCATGTCATCATAAACTCTGAGAGCTGTGCATGCTCTGATGCGTTTCCTAAAAAGCAACAGACATGAGAAGGTGCTTATATAGACACCCTCTGTTTACTGCACTGTATATGAATCCTTTCTCTTTCCACTTCAGTTTCTTGTTCCCTTTCGTCCCTTTGTGCAGGTACCGAAATGAGTGTCCATCTCTGTGACGTTGCTGTTGTTTTCTGTTGCTCTCTCGGATCCGAATTCACTGACCACTCCGGTATCACACAGGAGTAGTGCTTTGTAATGGACGATTTGTAAAAATGTTTCTGCTCACATGGGAGCAAAAATTATTTACTGAACAAATCACCTCGACTGTGGGCTAACAGAATGAACTGTTTTCGTTCAACATTCATCCCTGTTGTTTCCTTTCTTCATTCATACCTTTCTGTCTATGCACCACAGAGCTTACCCAGTGACAGGTTTCCCAGTAACCATGTGTGTGTGTGTAGAGGGGGGGGCAGAGTAACTATGAATACAACATTCCTGCAGTAATTTCTGAAAAAGTGATTGTGTTCATGCACCTTTGCTGAAATGGAGTGGGGGAATGCGCCTAGAGTAAGAAAATCAGTCTGTTAATGAGGGCTGACATGCTCAATACTCAAACCTTATGCATAAGCATTTAATGTTGTACAAAGCGCAGCTTTCGTACCTTGTCCATTTGTGTGTGTCTGTTCTAATATTTTTTGCTCTGTTCATCTTGGCCTGATGTATTGATAGAAATTTTGTAAGGTAGTTCTTTTTTAAGAGTTGTGTTTAGCATTATATTCTTTATATAGGTAAAAGATTGTGGAGCACCCATTACTCAATGCCTACTCTTGTGTCTGTAAGGTGTTTCTGAATGTTTAAATAAGCAAAATTCTTAGTGGGCAGATGATACTAAATATTGTCTCTACAGATGTATAGGGGAGCAATCTTTTGCTTCCATGCACATCCATTTGGTGTAAATGCACCATTTTGCTTGCGACATTTGCTGTAGAAGAATTTGTGGCTTTCGAGGTGGATAATTTCCTATCTTGGCTTTCAAGACTACTTGCCAAGCCTGAAAGGCAAGCACACATGGTGAAGCATACTGCATGGAAAGAGTCGGTCAGGCGGTTCAATTGCCGGCCAGGTCTCCCAGGCTAACCCCGCCTGTGGCAATATCATCACCACCACCACCCTTTTATGCAGCAGCTCCTCATAGCTGGCAGACATAACACACATCACACACAAAAACTGATAAAGCAAGACTGCCTCAACAAAGCAGTTTTTGTAGGTACGTGGGGCTGTCATAAATGCCAGACACAAGAAGCCTACTGTGAAAATGTCATCAACCGGATGTAGCACTGTTACCGTCTTATCTTCACCTCGGAATAATGCTTTCTCAGTATAAAATGTGCCCAGTACTGCCATGGAACTGAACATCTTGTGTTTCATGCACAAACATCTTGTGGTTCATGCGCAATCATGACATTTTGGACATGTCAAAGGTCTTGGCACAAAAGGAACAATAAGACCTCCCTGCACAGTATTGACACCACTACACACATTTATCAAGGGAGTCCCTGAGCCTTCCTCATTGTGGCCCCAAAATATTTCTAGCCTGCCTGGCAACGGGATGAGACACTACTTTACCAGTGAGAGCCAGATACACCTCTCAGAAAGCTCAACATTCGGTGTGAAAAGAAGGTACTGACTACTTTCTAGGATGCGAAGAAAATTGACTGACCACTCTGAAAATAGTAGGACAGTAGCAGGAGCATATTTTGCCAGAATTCTCCACAATTTATATGTAGCCACACTGAAAAAAAAAAAAAAAAAAAGCTATAAGAGTTGCTGACAAGTGGCAGTCCTCCTCCTGCATGATGATGACAAAGCGATCAAATCTGGTGTGTCTCGGGTTGGCCTCCAAGAGAGTGCTTCTCAAAGAGACAGTATTTTTTTTTTGTCAATAAATGCATTATTGCCAATTGTAGTAGTTTTCTTACTGAATTCAGCAGTTTTTTTGTGCTGCTTAGCATGAAAACTTGTGCCGTTTTGGGCAGAGGGTTTTTTAGCACTTTTCATGTAATGCTGGCTCCTTTTGTGGCAGTATAAAAATTTAATTTTTTACAATTCATACTTTTTGTGTCACAGACATACAGGTTATTTACATACTTGGGAAATGCAAGGGAATCGTCATCATCCACAAACTATGCTTAGCATTTGCCTCCATGCCTCCTCTGAACTCTAGCAGTTCTGGCAGTCCATAGCAGTATTATTACTCTTCACCATGTTTGCAACAACTTACTTTGTGAAACGAATCCAGTCAAATACATCAAATAATTCAAGAAGGAATGGCTGCAGCAGACAGCACTTTGATACTGGTCGATGGAAGTTCTAGGTGACTCCAGATGAGTGAATTGGCATAATTGCAAAGTGAAACTTTATGTAAAGTGTGTGCAAAGCGTGAAGATTCAGTCTCACTTGATGTTAGGAAGGAACATGTTGAGGTTTCTGAGCCATTTTCTTCCCGTAGGCAGGCGGACAATGTTGCAGTCGGTGAGCACCACAAAGGGGAAGTCTCAGATTTGACACACTGCTTAAGGGAATAGTGCACCCACTCTGCAATTGAAAATTATGTTGGCTTTCCCACAAGGTGTTTTTCTAAACAAAAACTCGTTCAAAAACCACTTTTCGCACTCTGAGTATTTTTTCCTCTCCCCATTCCAGTGATAGTCTGTCTTCCAATGACAGGTTCCTTGGTCACTGGGGGTCCCCTGAGGGTTAACTACGAGGCATGATAATATTGTAACAGGGTGCGTACAGGTCCTTAAAATCCTTGAAAGCCCCTGAATTTTAAAAATGAGTTTTCAAGGCCCTTGAAAGTCCTGGAATTTTTTCCCGTCCTTGAAAATCCTTGAATTTCCTGAGCAGTGCACTCTCATATCAACATTGCGACCTCCTGAATGTAGTAGATCGGCATGTTGACCTGACAAACTCCCCATTTCTGAAGCAGTACTGCGGCGCGAGCGCACATGGTTCCATTTTGCAGAACTGCACTGGAAAAAAAAGACCATCACAGTTTCGCAGCGAGCGCGAAGCAGTGAATGTGATAGCAAGAAATTAGAATGCCACACAAAGAATGGCAAGCAACTCTATACTTGCAGCGCGCAGCTCAAGCACAAAGGACGTGCAAACGAATGAATGACTGTCACAGCTCGACACTTGCAGCGCGCTGCTTAAACTCAAAGGACGCTCGAAAAGACCGCACAGGTATACACAGGACGAGTGTGAACTAACAACTGTCACAGTTGTTACTTCTTTGTGTTGAGCAGTGCGCTGGAAGTGTCGACTGCACAACCACGTGGAGCGTTGCCTCCGAGAGTGTGCACTGGCAGGTTTCTCTCCGGCCGTCCCAATCACACGGAGACAGCGTAATTTCAGAGGTGGGCGTGGCCGACTCCTCCGTCGCACTGCGCCGCTCGCCATTGAGGCATCGTTGAGGGTTATACATGCACCGGGCAAGCTGCCGCGCTTTTGGTGCGGCTTGGATGAGGCAAGCAAAAAATGGTCTTGCGGTACTGTATGACCTTCCACTGACTTGGAAATGGCAGCTTATTGTGTACAGCAGTACTGATCATGTTAGAAACCGCACAAAAACATAGATGTGCATTAACACAGTGTGCGCACGCACAGCTGTGACATCTAAATGTCCTCTCAGTTGCGCAGAACGCCAGCACCGTATCTATGCAAGGTAACCGCTCAAACGCTCAGTTTAAGCAGCATGAGCGCATTAAAAATAAATAAGGTCCAGCGCACGCTGAAGAGGGGCGCTAACTGAACCGACCAAACTTGTCACTCGGTATCAGCATAGTCCCAAAAAGTATTGAGGGACTATGGTATCAGTCATGCCTTCTTCTCGCGATGTCACCGCCACCGCGGGGTCTGTCACGGCCAGACAGACCTGCGGCGAAGGCAAAATCTGTGCTCGCATAGCTTTCCAGCCTCTCTAGCACAATGCTTTGCGCTCTCCTGATGGCTTCCTACATTTCCCTTCCAAACTACATTAAAAAACGCTCAAGCACGTGCTGCGAGAATTTTGCGAGTGCGCGGACATGCACCGCTAGCGCTCCTCACAGATGATGTCAATTGCATACCTTCTATACATTTATTTATCTTTGTATAAGTGAAGTAACATTACGCTGAATGTTTTGAATATGTTTGGTGAACTTCACCAAGCTTATACTGGAGAAATCTCAACCGCTGTTGTAAGAGTTCATTGTGTGTTGTGAGCTCTCTCATTTTTTGTTCACTGTTTGGGACTTGCAAAGCGATCCAGGCTTTTCATTATTATTAACATCATTGTGATATACATTTATTTATCTTTGCATAAGTGAAATAACACTACACTGGACATTTTGAATATATTTGGTGAAGTTCAAGCCTATACTGAAGAAATCTCAACCGCTTTTGTAAGCGTTCATTGTGTGTTGTGATCTTGAGAAATCTTGAGAAGTTATCAAGACTAGATGTCTTTGTTATAATTGTGATATCCATTTATTTGTTGTAAGTGTAATAAAATTAATCCTTGTTGAAAATTTTAGAGTGAGAAAATTCCAGCTTTGCATGCTGCTTTGAGTCCTTAAAAAAACCTGCGACAGGTCCTGGAAAGTTCTTGAATATCCTTGAAAACCTGTACGAACCCTGATAGCAATTTTTGAAAAGCATTTGTTGTGTTTGTGTGCCTTCACTAGATTTGAGGTGGGGAAGCACAAATAGTGAGAAAAGCTGTCTGAGAATGAGAGTTTTGGTTAGAAAAAAATTTAAGAAAAGCTGACTTACAGATTTTTGCTAATTTGGCCAATTTTAGATCACCTGAAGATCACCTGAGCAAGCAAATTTTTTTTCCCCTGCTGTTTCTTGCATAAACACAGTGACACACATTTTGTATGCGATTCTGATTATTGTCCAAGTTGTGCAGATTTCTGGCGCTCCTATTACGGGCTCAAGTTCTTAGTAATCTTGACAAGCATGTTTCCTTATTTCTAGCTAGCAACACTGGTTTAAAGACAACTCAAAAAAGGGCACAGCATCGTATTGTTGGAGTTCTATCTCGATCACCCTCGGTGACCTTTGTGGACATACTGATAATATTCTAAGTGCTCTTTTGAATGATAATGGAAGTTATTATAGTGCCTTTCAGTCCTGATTGATCTGATGTAAGCTCTGCTGACAACCATGAATATGTATCGTATTTTACAAGTTACAAATTTTCTCGTCTTGTTCATGCACCTCTGTGTTACTCATTGTGTATTGTCTAGTAGCTTGGTTGATATTTCTTCATTTGTTTTAGTTGCATACATTATGAATCACTTACTTGTTGCTTTTCTTTATAACTGCATTAAGCCAATGCAGAAACATTTTAGCCCATCTTCGGTTAACTCTGATGTTTTTAGTGTTATGCATGATATATATAGTCGTGATTCTTAAATAAGAGTTACAATAGTTTTATTGAAATATTTTCCCAGGCTTATAAATGAAGAAGGTTTTTTTTTACTTCAGGAAGCATAAATTTTCTCGAGGCCTACGGACAACATACTTACTTTTAACCTCCACTTTTAAAAAATTCCACGCCGAATCTTCTCTGGGAGTTGTCCAAGTGATGCGTGTGTGTTTGCTACTAATCACTTGCTGTTTTGTTGTAATATGACATTGGGTTGAGGAGAGTTGTGCACTCTTTGTTCCCGATGACGTTCAGCATCACGCACGTGCGTTTCCTGGACTGTCTTGATTAATGGCTATACCTGTATTTGGCTAGAAGGGAACTGTCTGCGACAGTGCGACACCACACCACAGAGCACTATACTGCACAAAAAGCTAAATGTGCTTGCTTGATTTTTCACAAGTGGCCAAAAGCTTGCAAAGAAAATTTAGGGCATCGTTTCATCTTAGTCCTTTTAGGTTGCTGAGGCAGCACTTTGGCAGCAGTTTTTGGCAAGCAACGAATTTCTTTTTACTCTGTTGCAACTATTCTAAGATAAAACTTTCTCAGGGATGAATTCGAAAACTGTATATCCTCCGGAATGGATAGTATACTACGTGCATCATAAAAGAGCCCTGCATCGAAATTTTGCCAGCCTAGTCTTGCAGTACAATGCATTTCTTGTATCATCTTGAAATGAATGCGGAAGGAATTTTGAATATCGGTGCAAGCAAACAAAAGTTACTCAACTTACAAATTCAAAATAAAAGCAGACGACAGATATTGGCAAAACTTTTACATCGAAAGCTGTTATGAGATCACAACAGCCGATTTTGGTGCTGTAGTTGTCCGTAGGCGCCATTGCCCGTAACCTCAATCACGCGTAATGAGAAAAAAAATAATCCGAGATCGAGTGGGATTTGAACCCCAGCCCTCCGCGTGGCAGGCGAGTATTCTACCACAGAGCCACGCCAGTGCTTGAAACGCCTTCGCGAAAAGACCCTATACAGGCGTCGCATCGGGCAATGAATCGCGTTAACAAATGTAGTTATAGTGTGGTAGAAAAGTAAAATAACCAGGCATGGCACTATGTGAATTGCATAACAAGTGGGTGGTTTAAAGCTTCCGACCAGTTACAAAGGGTTCAGCCATAATCGTTACCAGCCACAGCATCAACAAAGTGCACATAATACCTTACAGATGTGTAGCGGGTGCCTCGTTTCTCTGCAGAATGACGAGCAATGGCATAGTGGGTGTTTCCATACTTCGCAAAAATTGTAATGATTTATGGCGTAATGGGTACTTCGCAAGTGTACTTGTGGTAGTTGCCCAAGAGAGTTTACAACGGGCCCTAGAAAGGCTGCTCTTCCAGCTTTCGCTGTGACTGTGCTGTGTGTTCCACACAGGCCTGGTGTTTTTTGCATTTCGCTTACCCAGCCACTTGGCAAGCTGCTTCCAATCAAAGCTCGCCATACACCTTGTGGTACCACAACCATGTTGCACATAGTGACTTCTTACCCTAAGGTGCTGCGTACTTTTAGACGGTGTCGTTACCACCATGTGGGTCATTACGCCGACAACTGAAAACTACAGTGACTTTGGCAAATAACTAAGTTAGGCTAAGAGCGCAGTGAAGTTAGGAGTTTAGCCATAGAGAAATTATTGGCTTAGCACTGGTGCAGAAATGCAAAGTATGATAAATTGATGAAGATGGTGTTTCGTGCAGGCCATTTACAGCTGAACTTGCGTACAGCACAGAAAAAGATGAGGGGACAAAGAACCGACAAAGACGGTGTTCTTTGTCCCCTCAACTTTTTGTGCGCTGTACGCAAGTTCAATATGGAATACCCACTAGCCCGTACCGATACCCTACTTCGTTTTACAGCACTTCTTGTGTCACTTGCACACAAAGTGCAATTTTAATGCACAGATTTGTCACAGATTTTGGAAACAAATTAATGTATCACGTGCTTGGCTTTTACCGCTTTCATTGGTGCTGCAGTCATGATCAGGTCCCACAGTGAGCAAACAATAAAAACGTTAACACACTTGTGTTTTAAATTGATCTAACTGTATCTGATAAACTAAAGGCACCAGTTTTTTGTTCAGTTTAAAGCATATTATGTGATTTGAAGCATTTTTCTGGGTATTTATGGCGTGCAGATTAAGAAACAGTATTCCTGTCTGCAGATTTTCTGGGTGAGATTTTATGCTGCAAGTCTTCACTTTTATGCAGTACATATGCTTGACATTTTTGGATGTCCTTTATAAACCTGGAACACGTTACGCAGGGACTGAATGTGTTATGTCGGGGAAAGAATAAAACGCTGTGGGCTCTTGACAGTGCACGTTGAACTTTCTACATCTGTGCCGACGAGTTTCTTCTTTTTTTCCCCCCGCTCCAACACGAAACATGGCTGTAGATTTCTAGAAAGGTCGTATCAAGCTAGACGAGCATACCAAAGAGGTTAGGTCTATTGTATGGAGCCATCACTGGCATCTTGTAACTGGAAAATTTTTTGCTCTGTGCATACGTGTCAGCTCTACCTTTACACTTTTTAAATTGAGCCTACAGGTGTTTCAAGTTGCACATTTGTTAACGCGATTCCCTTGTGCAGAATTACCATACGCTTGCAGTATTGCATGCTTGAATGTAAACTTAACGTAAAGCCAAATACTTAGGGCTTTGAACAATTTTTTTTTCTTTTGTTGTACAGTTTTCAAGATTCTCACTGGTGTGACACCTCAGAAACGCTTGTTTTGGTTAACCAGCATATAAACGGAGCTTCATGGAACTTGCCACTAGCGGGGAAATGCCGTCAAGTTTCCATTTTCTTAAACGTAAGCATTGCATAACGCTCACACAGCAGAGAAACTGTCTGCTACTGTTTGCATGGCTGCCATTGATATCCTTTCAAATTTTTTTATTATTGCGTAGTTCTTTTTCTAACATTTCTTTTTATGTCTGGAAAGAGCAAGATGGATTGTGATCCGATTGGGTAATGCGACTGCTTGAAATTCACTTATAGCTGCTGCCATTCAAAGCGATATTCAGAGAGAGAGTGCCAGTGTAAATGTCCTAGCAAATATAGAATCTGCGTTTTTTGAGGATGCGAGTTGGGGTAGCCACAAGGTAGGTGAGAGTTCTCTGCTAAAAATTTTTGGTTTTGCCCTCCTCGTTGTAACGTAAGGCCAGGCAGGTGCACGCATCATCAATCTCTGGGTTTTTTTTTTTTTTTTTGTTTCACTTGCTTGCGTGCCGTGTTTTTTTACCAGCCACATCAGACTTCCCTGCTTCATGCACATTGCATTCCAAATGCCTGTTTCTATATGTCGCACCTTTTACACGAGCCAATGTGCACTACTTCCTCTTGTGTGTAATTTTTTTTTCTTTTTCTTAAACACAGCTGCAAAAATGTACTCACGTTTAATATTAACTATTTGATCATAAAACTACATGCCCTTATTATGGTTCTGTTTTCAAATTTATGTAGAAAGTTTACGTGTCATACCTTCTGTGAGACGACTTTATTGTGTTAGTGAGTGCTGTAACAAACTGAATGTTATTGTTTGTCGAGGACTTGAATTTCCCATTTTGATTCTACTATGCAGCTAAGTACAAATGCAGCGATAAAAAAAAGTATGCAAAAGGTCATTCTTTGTTCTCAGAAAATAACTGTGCTAATTAACACAATGTGTTAGCCTTTGGCAAGCAGAAGATGGGTTATTGCTGGTTGTATATTTATTTCCTGTAATATGGTAGCAAGGGTCTTAAGAAGTTTATATAGTTATTGTCTTTTATTATTTGAGATGTATTGTTCCTAAAGGAACATTATCAGTGGTGTCAAACATGTTTAAACAGGTAAGGTACCTGTCGGGACTTCATTTCAACCTATAGGTTGCTAACTCTTACCAAGTCGTTAACAACATGAATAGGTAAACTAGTTGATAAAGCAGTGGCAAGTTGTGTAATGTAGAGTGGGTATGAATAATGTAATAGAAATATACTGCGGGATGTCGGAATAACATAATTTGTATCAAGGGAATGAAAAATTTAACAGACGATGGAATGAAATTAAGCAGTGTGATCAAAGTAGGGATCTCGCGGCCATAGGATAATTGGGGGAGGCCTTCGCTGGTGGTATAAATAACTTTCTAAGTGCAGCTTCAACAGAACTTGTGCAAGCAGTGCAATAACTTCACGAGCTGTAAGATAATGCATCATATTTAACTGCTTCTTGTGCAGAGATACGCAGTTGTAACCCTCGTACTTCAAAATTTTAAAACATTTACTGATTTCCAGTAATTTTGCTTAAATGTCATGCCCGGGGGCAGCGCATCATAAAGGAACCCGCAATGTTTTTTCGACTCCTTTCTGTACCACTGGGGTGTGTGTAGTATTGAATACTGAAATGAATGCGAAAAAATTATAAAAGCTGGTGAACGAGAACTAAAATTACAGTCTTAATCTTAAAAATCCTGAGCAGATGACAAGAAAAAACCTTGCCGTTCATGTTTCACTCTCCCGGTGATGTCATTGGATGTTTCCAGTCGCCATACGCCTCTGTACAAACATACTGCAAGTCTTGTCTCATGGTGGCCTTTTGCAAGGCGTTGCACTGTGTACCTAGCGTCATGTTGCAGTTGTTTTCAAATATACATAAAAAGAAACAGATCCTTTTGTATGCAATAAACTACAAAGAATATTTATTTATTTATTTTTTTCATGCAATAGTGGCTTAGTTGGTACCAAACGCATGCTACATTGCGTGTCAAGCCATTCGGAATGCACAGCCACTAGCATCACTATCGCATGTCCAAACATTACTTCCTATACCAAAAATCGCCATAGCGTGTTGCTGGGGTCGGAGCAGAAGATACTTTCTCCATTCAAATCAAATTATAAGTACCGCATTCTTGGCATTCCTGCCTGTGTTACAATATTGTTGCATTCTGCTGTGTTAAAAGCGAAGAAAAGAAATTGCTTAAAGGGGTCGTGAAAAGAAAATGAAGCTGCCCGGTTGTAATTTTCCCTGCTTTAACAAGGATTCTGGCAATACCTGCTGTCTCGGCCCCTACCAAACCCCTACCAAAACGGCAGAGGGCAGCACAGGAAAATGAAAGAGGCGGATTATGATTTCCCAGCTCACATTCCCCTCAACTGTACAGCTGACGTCACTTTAAAGGGACACTAAAGGCAAATATTAAGTCGACGTTGATTGTTGAAATATCACATGCATGCGGCATTTTGTCGAACTTTCGGTCAGAGCGACTTTCACGAGCGTGCAAAACACACGTGGCAGTACGCGATCCCGAAACTACCACTGAGACGGGCGCTGGGCGAGGCGCAGTTCGGCGAAAACGGAACCTTTGTTTGAACCACGCGCGCCGTTCCCCATATGGCAACGCCACGGAGGTTCTTTTTTCCATGAATCAAGCGGAAACGAACAAACAGCATTTTATTACGTCTTTTGATGCTCGGAAGGCTCTTTTTTTACTGCTGCTAGTTTGATTACTAGTGATTTATTGTAGGCCGACTTCCATACGTCATCGGGATCACTTCGAAAATGTCCCAGCCGTGGCGCTCATCATGTGATACATTTAGCTTAATTTCTCGGTAAGTAGGGCATTGCTGTTGATAATATTGCCGTTTTAGAAGTTGTCATACATTGGGCTTTCACTCTGACATAAATTATTTGCCTTTAGTGTCCCTTTAAGTCAGCCAATGGAAAGCCTCTGTCGTCGACAAAACATGGCGACGCAGCGATGTTTGCTGAGCCATAGTTAGCCAAGGTTCGTAGCATCATACCGTCTCGATTGTGACGCCGGCAGCTTGTGAAAGCAAACATTGTTTCCACTTTGATAAGTTGTACGGCACTGTTAGCACTGTCTGACGACGCACACGGTTATCATAGCGAAGACTAAGCCACCCAAAACGCGCCGTAAAACACAACCTAACACAACCAGAAAGAAAAAAACTGGGACGCTGCACCGTGAAAGTAAAGGCAAGAATACACACATGACGGAGCCCGGATGTACTTGAAAGCAGAAGCAAGCAGATCAAGTGCTGTACTTGCGCGGTATACAACTCGGAGCACAAAAGTTGCTGTGTTATTTGTTTCTTTTCCAAGTTCCTGTAAATCTACTATTTTAGAGCAAAAGAAAGCTTACGCTGCGTTTATAACTTCCCTTAACATGACGTCACACGTTAGTGCCTATGGCGGCTGGTAGTACCACATAGTCGTTTAGTAGCCCAAGAAAACTGCGATTTCAGACGGGCGTCATTAGTTATAGACTGAATATAGCGCCGAAATATTTCGGAATCGGCATGTCTAATCCTTGTTGAAGCAGGGACAACCGGGCAGCTTCATTTTCTTTTCACGACCCCTTTAAGTTGTGTTGGAGGGCCCCTTTAAAACATAGCTAGTGTTTTTTTTTTGCACTAGCATGAAAATTATGGAGCTCTAAGTAGGAATTCTGTCGCCAGCAATTGTTGAAATAAGAGCCGCAAATTTTAATTAAGTTCTTTTGTAATTGCCCAGTGTGGTTTTGTATGTATTGAAATATGGATATAGGAGTTGGCCCTGTGTTAAAGATTGCCCTTGATGAACTCTGGAATGCACAATGCCTCGTAATAATTGGGTGGCCATTCTTTCAATCAATATTGAAGTTGGATTTTGTCATCTTTTACAAACTTCTGAAGGCGGGAGATAGCTCTAGTGGCACTGTGGGGTCTGAATATGAGCCGCTCTCAGTGCACACGGAGACAGTCACGCGGTCGTGCAATAGCAACACGTGTACATTTATTAAACACTTTTACATACGACGAGCTCGCCTGCCGAATCTGATACACAACTAGTTAACTTGCTAAATAACCTTATACAATGCCAATACAATACCTGGAAAACATAACACACACCCAAGACAAAATAAGACATACAATGCACCGCGAATGCGGTGTTGCCGGTGTTCGACTCACCATGAGGGGCCCGCGGGAAACGAGCCGTGGTATCGCCCCCCACGGACCCACCGCGGGAGATGTCCATCCGCGCACGCCGCCAAACCCCAAAAAGAGCCTCGCTGCTGTTTTCTGTCTGCCGGCCTAGCTGTTCCCACGGCGGGCCCCACCGCGCTAACCCTAACCCACGCGAGCACAGCGCCTCTCCTTGCTTGGCGGCCGTTTAAACCAACTGCGGCCTGTCCGCGAGACGCGCGTGCGCCATGAGGAGCAAACGGCTTTACAGGGGGTGATAGTACCCCCACATAGCACACGTTCAGCACACTAATAGATTATAAAACAGCTATCATGGTCCATTCAAGTATAAACATTGACTATCCAGTTTCCTCATCAAATTTTTCATGTTCCAGTTATGCAAGCCGTAACAAAATAAAAGGAAACTATCTTACTCAGCAAACAAAGAATGTATATGGTAACAGAAAACTTACAGCTAATGGAGTCGCCGTGTGGAATACCTTTCCACTAGAAATAAAACAGAATAAGAATTTCTCTCTTGCACTCAAAAAATATTTATTAAATAAAATATAGACGCCCAAATGTTACAATGTTAGAAATAGCTATATTAAATACATTTTCAAAGAAAGTTATGTAACATGCTATTACATTACTTATGTGCACGCTCATCTGCAATTATATAATGTGTATGTATGCATTAGAATCTAGTTCCTTTCAGTACTTACTCGGTATTGTTATGCTGTCCAGATATATATGTCATGATTAGTTTTCATAGTATCCCAATGTCATTAATACTTTTTTGATGCACTCATTTATTGTTGTGAAGTTTGATATGCTCTTCTCAAACAATGCCTTACATACCTTTCTTTTCTCTCTTTTTTTTTTCTGCCTGCATCCATGATCATTCGCCAAGCACTGTAAATACATTACGTTATGTTCACTTTTCCATGTGTAAAATATTTGTATTTGTAAACTTTCTTTTGTGCATGCCCTTTTCTAAATTACTTTTTGAATGAATCCCAACTAGCCTTTGGCTAGGGATTCAGATGCATTTTTTACACTGTTGTATACTGTACACTATTTTTATGTCAATAAATTCAATTCAATTCAATTCAATCACACAGTGGGTTTGGTGCAATGAAGAACGATATTACATCATTATGCTATTTCATTACAATGCCTCAACTGTGCATATGGAATGGAAAGTTTTTTTTTTGCCTTGCCAAATTATTAAATGTATGATTACATTCTTTTGCTGGACAAGGAAAACCTTATTTTCACAAATGCATAATAAAAAGTTATCTGGTGGCACTTGGCACGTGGCACTTTATATAGCTCTAATTTTTCATCTCGTGCGGGTAACATGTAATTGCATCCCCTCTGTGTCATTTGCGAAGTGACAGAGTCTGAAAATTGTGAAGCAGAAGTGTCCTTTCGGAAACGTACTGAGCTCCGGTCCACTCACTCGCCTCCTATGGTGCTACTTGTAATAAGTGATTGGCAGGGCAGCAGATGATCAAGCAAGCCAGAACGAGTGTTAGAACATCGCAATGTGCTGATCTAATGATTCCACAGCCTGTGCCATGACACTGCAACAAAGTATAACTTCCGGAAAACGAAACCAAATCTGGCTGCAAAAAAACGGCTGTATTAAACTATTTGGGTCGCTGTAAGGCATGCCGCATTTTTTTTTCTATGGTTCTGAGGTTTTGAGGTTTTGAACAGACATTGAGTAGTTGAAAATAGCATGCCAGTACTCCCGTAATTAGTGGGCATTTCTTGCACCATGTCTCCTGATCACTGCATTGCTGTCTTGTGCAGCCTTTCTTACAGAAACCCTTGAAATGGTTTGGACAATTTTGTACAAACTCATTGAGCTGATAGTGCAAGTCCTTTGGATTATTATTGAACTGATTTAAGCACTCTGTGTAAAGTGCGTAATTTATTATAAGTTTTGATATGTATGCTCATTGCTACAGATCTCGGCATCGCCGATAAGCCGGTTTTCAGCCACCCTTGCCCATGGCATGTTGCATAGGTAAACGATGTCACATGAGCAACTGATCTGACTGGCTGTTCCACTGATGTCGTGTGTAATGTTTCCAACTTAATTAATGTCAACAAATGTTGTTTGGGATAGAACACGTTATAATTTGTTGTATTTGCACAATCAAGTTATTACTATACTTGGGAAGTTCTGATGGACCATGAGCATCATCTGCCTGTTCTACAATGTTGATGTGCACTTCGTGACCAGTGTTGAACTTGAGGTTTCATTTCTCAAGCACCGCACCCTTGCTGCATCGGGGGGCAGCAAACATGCGAATTGGTTACATGTAAAACTTCAACATTGCATGCCCATGCAAGGCAACTGGCAGGTAGAGTGACCGCAGCACAGTGGTATACTGAAAATCAAGCTCTCGCATCAACGCCAGGATCCGTGCATTATAGATCGCCACTTTGAAAATTACCATCACAGTTCCCGTATTTATGCTTGCCTGTGACCGTTGTTGGCATTTCAAGTTTACTGCAAAATTAGCTTTTACAGATTGTCGTCTAACCTGTGGGGTCTGAAGAGAGCTGTGCTCATGGAACAAACGGACACAGTATGCACTGCAGTGTAACGAACACGTGGATATTTATTAACTTTTTTTAACGGTGAACTCGCCAGCCAAATCTAACAAAAAATTGGGGGACGCTTAAGCTTCGCCTTTAAGAGTTGAACGCGATAGCAATATCCTGCCCCTAGTGCGCACCTCGAACACTACGAGTGTTTAACAGAATGCACGCAATAAGGTGTATGCCTTATGTAACGGGTAGCATGCTTTAAACCAGGAGCAATTATGCGCGAGAACCTTTTTCGAAGCTGCGATGCACCCACTACATGGTCTTAAGGGAATACGCGCAGTAATGTGTGTGCCTTTTGTAATGGGTGGCTGTCTTTAAACCACCAAGTCGTTATGATATTGACGTGATGTGACGCCCGATGGCAATGTACGCTTGTACCACGCAATATTACTGTCATATTTGATCTTCTGTGACACCTGTATACAGGACGCGTATTTTTTTGGGAAGCATCAAAGTTACTTTCAGTGCAGCTCCAAGCAGAGGCATGGCTGTGTGGTAGAACACCTGCTTGCCACGCAGACACCCTGGGTTCGATTCTCACTCGGACCCAACATTTTTATTATTTTATTTTATTTGCAGCTTTTTCGATTTTTCGGTCACGGACAAGATGATGATTTTTCGCTCACAACCAACGGTGCCGACGCCGACGGCGGTATTTCTGCGATACGAGCTCTTTAACGCTATCGTGTTAATAACTGTGGTAACATGACAAAGAACCCAATATAATGCCATTATAACACACACAATGTACCTTGAATGCGGCGTTGCCAACGTTCGACTCATCAAGGGAGTCCATGAGACCGAGCTGCGAAATCGTCCCTACGGACCTCCCGAGAGAGACAACCGTCGACTTGCACACCAAGCCCCGAAAGAGAGTGATTTCTGTTCCACATGCACCCGCCTAACCTCACCGACAGGGCGGCGCCACCACACGCACAGAGCCATCTCACGCACGGCGGCGATTGAGCTAACTACGCCGACTTGATGGACATGTATGCACCATGAGGCGAAAACGTCTTTACAGGAGCTGACAGCAACCCCACAAACTGGAAATGAAAGTGCGAGCAGCCAGTGGCCGGGATTTTCGGAGCACCTGGCTTCATAGAGCTCGGCCATGTGCTGGCAGACTGCTGCGGGAAGTGTAGCTCAGCCCTGTTGACTGATCTCCAGCAAACCTGACTGCTCGGCTAGCGTAGCAAATAAATTGAAGATAAGGAATGCTAAAAAAAGGGTAACATTTAAAGGGCCAGTAAACAACCCCGAGGTCCAAAAATTGTAATGAAGAGAAACATGCGCACTTTTGCTATGTGAACATGCTGCCGCAAGAATTTTGCGAGTACGTGCTATAATAAGGAAGTTAGAGGGTTAGAACATCCATTTCAGCTGGTTTCAAATGTTCGCGTGGCCTTGCCACCCTTCTCCGGCACAGGGAGCGGAAGGCGTAGCCTGTCGTCGTGACTCCGCCCACTTCGGCAATGTGCCACGACGTCAGCAATTGACGTCATTGGCGAGCTCGATCAGTCGCAATGCACTTCCGCTTGCTGCAGCTCCTGGTTGTTTATTGTTTACATTGTCACATGTGCTCCGTAACTTGATGGGCAGTTTATGGCTCTTCAGTATTTTTAAACCTTTGTGACGGTTCACAATGCAGTAGGAATGCGTGCTTGCTTTCCAAGACGTTGAAGGGGTGCGAGAGAAAAGCCTGGAGAACTCCGCTTGCCGCGAGAGCAAGCACGACCCGTCCGAGCTACTGGAGATTCTCCTCTCTCCGCTCGATTTGCAGTCAACAACTGAACAACGCGTCGCCTCATGTCGAAAGCGAAGTACGTGCAGGTGCTGTGCATTGCACGGAATATATGCGCAACAACTGCGTGGTTGAAACCGCATCACCGCAGGGCCAAGAAACAAGGCGCACTTTCGTAGTGGTGGGTGGGAACAGGAACTGACGTTAACTTGAGAACTGTTTGTTGAGACCTGGTTTAGACTAGTCGACGAGCTCAGTGGTACGTCAAGTTGCCCATGGGCAAGTTTGCATCACTGCGCGTACGAGGGGGAGCGAAGGAAAAGGGCGCAGGAATTGTTTTTCAAAATGGAGGGTCTGCATGGTGCGCAGCGCTGTAATATTCGGATGTGATCGCCGCTGACTACTGTACAAATTGGCGAGCTCGTTTGGGGGGTGTAAAAAAGAAATTTGGAGCCTGTTTACTGGCCCTTTAAGGACCCGTAGTTTTCTTGAGTCAAGGTGCCTCGCTTAAATTATGGGGTGAGTGATTTGATAATGTTGTATCTTAATTGCCCACGCAAATTCAAGAAACCATTTCAGAGACTATGTGTGTTCAGAAGCCTTGCATATTTGGTCAATTGGAAGTACTGTGTGTGTCGTGTCGTGCTGCAGAGGCGGGATGCGTAGCCGGTCGAGTGGCACCCAATGAAAGACCCTCCCCCGGGGGCCTGCTGTGCGTCGTCGGCGGTGGATGGCCAGCCGGGCAGTAGCCACCAGGGGGCCTTGACCGGGGCGGCGGTGCCCTCTGGCGGCGGCGGCTTCGATGACGACTACAACGAGTGGGAGCTGGGCATTGGGGATCTCATCATCGACCTGGACGCCGACATAGAGAAGAGCAACGACCCCATGGCCTCCTCCTCGGCCGCGGCCTCCCCGCCCGTCGAGCACCAGGTATGTACCTATTTTTGATGATTTCAGCGGATTTTTTTTAATCGTTCTATGTCCCAAACATGAATGCCTTGCAGACGCAGTAGTGACAGGGCTCTAGAGTAATTTTTACAACCTTGGCATTCTGTAATGTTCTCCGAAAATTTCATGCACAAGTCTTTTTGCATTGTGTTATTATCCGAATACGGCTGTCGTGGCTGGGAATTGTTATGCCAGGTGAAACCACTTCCGCTGAATCACCAAAGCACACAAGGCAGCTACAGTTGTGCTAGGCTACTCAACATCGTCGACTGCGCATCTGCACATCTCCAATCGGAACAAATGTCGCCTTTAAAGGCCATGGTCGTTTGCACTGTCATTTATGCAGATGCTGCAAAATTTGTTAATGTGACCACAGTGTCACATTAACCCATGGTTATGGCCATGGGTTAATGTGACACTGTTAACGACCATGGCCTTTAAAGGCGAGATTTGTTCCGATTGGAGATGTGCAGATGCGCAGTCGATGATGTTGAGTTGCCTAGCACAACTGTAGCTGCCTTGTGTGCTTTGGTGATTCAGTGGAAGTGGTTTCACCTGGCATATCAATTCCCAGCCACGACAGCCGTCACAAGGACTAATAGAACACTTTCATGACATGTGTCATTAAGTTCTTCCTTATTGTGCTCGTAGGCACTCACAGAGCATCTTGGACGATCTCCGCTGCTATGATAAACTGGTTGAGTGGGTTCCTTTACTTTTATGGTTATGGGTATACCAGACACAGCCTATCACAATGCATCCACTCAACGTAAACGCTTAAGAATAGAAAAATTTCACATCAACGTCAGTATCGGGTTGCGTTCGTGTCAGGTGCATTGACAGAGTATCCGAAAGTCTTGTGCAATAGTCCATCAGCTTGCTTCACAAACAAGCTACGGGAAGTAGGCAGGCAAGCTGCCTTGCTCACTGTTTATCTTCTCCATCCCAGGCAACCGTGGACAAGGGTCTTAAGATGAAGATCAAGCGGAAGAACCTGGCCAAGCACGAAATAGTAAAGGCGCAAGACACTGGTGCATCCCCACCACCTTTGGCACCACTGCCAAGCACTAAGCACTCGTCATCGTCCGTGTCGTCCTCATCGTCATCATCATCGTCATCCAAGAGCAGCGGCCGCAGTGGATCTCACAAGAAGAAGCGCATCGAAAACGGGGCCTCACCCCCACGCCTCCAGTGTTCTCTGGGAGCTCCCCTTCCTCCTCCCCCTCCCCCCTCTCTGTCCCCTCCTCCTGCCCCCACTGTTCCTCCATCATCCCAGGCACCTTCCACCACCTCTGCTGTCCCACCTGCCCCCATGGAGCAGACGGCTGCAAACGGTGTGCCATCATCACCCCCAGAGGAAGGTAGCAGCATGCCAGCTGGCTCAGCGACCTTGCCAACACTGGAGGAAGCTGCCACTGCTACTGCCACTGCTGCTGCTGCTGCTGATGCAACAAAGCGAGTGATAAAGGTTTGACTCCCAACATCTCTCTCTCTGCAAATCGATAAGGCAACTGCGGCAAATGCCTCTCAAGAGAGGAATGTTGCCACTTTTGTGTGGATGCCTTTGCTTGATGAACTGCTTTAGCCGTTTTGTTTGTGGGCATGTGTTGATAGGTTGATTGCCACTGAAGCTCGTCTATAATGTTGCAGGCAGTATCTTTCCTTTCGTACCTTAAAAGCCATTGGATAAGCAATTTCTGCACTAAATGCCAATGGTAATTTTGTCATGCGCAATTGAGCTTGAAAAATTGCTCACTACAACAGTGGGCAGGCTTGTAGCTTTCTCTATTTTGGGGTAACTGTGCATGTAACGTGTGATAGCACAGAGTTTTATGCTGCCTCAAACTGAAAGGGAGGTATGGGCAACCTTCCCATTCCGTGCAGTGAATGCTTAGATTGGAGGAGTTCCTTACTTTAATATGTTGGTCGATTTACTGGCTGGGTTTGCGTCCCAACACTAAGCCTGCCTGTGAGGGCACACATTGCTTTTGTCTGCTTTGTTTGGTGTGGCTTGCATTTGTTCCTGTTTTCTTTCTTTCTTTTTTTCAGTTCTTTGTTTTCTTCTCTGCTCTAGCTGAAGAGTTCTTGGTATTTCAAGCTGGCACTGGTAGTTTATTGAATAGTCGGCAGTTCAACACTGATGCAGCTGATTGCTGCAAACTATGGATATTACACTACTGTAAGGTAGCCAGAAATTTGAAGTCTTTCATGGTGGTAGTTAGAGCAAAACAAATTTTTGTCTGGGCATAGTTGAGTATGTAAGTGGCAGCAGAAAATTTGCAAAGCTATAACCATCAACACTTTCCTCTGTTCAAAATTTATGATACATAACTGCTCATACAATTTATGAACAGCAGACAGAGCTCACCTCTCATGCACTGAGCAATGTACAGTGCACACGGAATGAAACGTGAAATCATAACTCCATGTAAAACTATTGGTATGAGCAATGGCTCGAGATAACCACGTCATGTTGCTATAAACATGGCCACAAATGATCATGTTGGCTCTGATGTAAGTGTACTAGCCAGTACTACGCCAATGTGATACAAACTGAAGACTGTGTAAATGAGCGCATGTGCATTACTTACACCTAAATACAGTCGAGTCCACTTATAACAATATTGAGGTGCCATGAAAATATCATTGTTATAACCGATTATTGTTATAAGCGGGTTATGCCGAAAATAGCAAAGAAAACGTGACAAACAAGAGCATTTAATGAGGGGAACATGATAAACCAGAGCACTTAATGGGGGGGGAAGTTGCTTACACTTTTCACTTTTTAGCAGGTAGGAAACCGTAAGCAGTCAGCTTCGAGCGGAAGGCTTTTAGCAAACACAAAATCGCGCAGGGAGTCGATCATTTGCAACGCTTCCTTATGCGACACAACCTGCATGAGTTCCGGTTCCTCCTCGTCGTCACTGCTGTCGTCTTCCGCGCCGGTGACCGCAGCGATGATCGCCTCGTCGGTGAGGTCCTCATTTGTTGCTACTGCGTCGTCGGCGTGCAAAAACTCAAGTCCTGACGCGTCTCCATCACCACCGTTCACCGACGACAAAAGTTCGGCTCTTCACTGGGGTGTCGCTTTGCGCAACGATGTCTGCGCGTGCGGGGACAGGAGGATCGAGGCGACAGTGACCACAGAACAGGAACAGTGACAACAGGCAAGGAAACGACGCTGGTAAGCACCAGACTCGGAACACGTGCAAACGGCGGAGCCGGAGACGCCATATTAGCGAAGAATAGGGGAGCTCGGCACAGTGCACACAGCGCTGCTGCTGCGGCGGCTTAGGCGCCCCGGTGCTTTTTCTACAGGCAGCGCACTCTCAGAATGGACTGCCCCACTGCTCGTAGAGGCGCCCATCCGGTCCTCCTCCCCCTCCTCCACGTCGCCGCGACAGGTGAAAGCAGCGGTGGCATGCGAGCCTCTTCGGCGCGCACTCGCCGCGTGCGAGGCCAGTGCGCTATCGCCTGGCCGCCGCGCATATGCTCTCATGCCCTTTTGCGTAATAGGCGGGGTTGGGGTGGCATTGTCGCAGCGTTTTTGCATTTTTGTTTCGTTCAGGGTTGGTTCCAGTGCCCACATTTAATTGTTATAACCGATATTGCATCATGACAGCATTGTTATAAGCGGTTTATTTTGCCATAGAATACAATGAAAAGCAGACGGTGCCGCGGCTTTCCATTGTTATATCCGATATATTGTTAAAACCGGTATTGTTATAAGTGGACTCGGACTCGGGGGGGGGGGGGGGGGGTGTAGAGACGTTTCATTCTGTGAGCTTTGTACATTGTTGTCACAGATGTACTTGTTTCCTGCTGTGTTTTCTTGTATGCCATGACCGAAGGCACATGCATGAACACATTTACAGGATAGGCTCAAACTCACAAATGACAACTGACTTAATACAGCAATAAATGAAAGTGAGAAAAAGCTTTCTGTGCATTGCTCTTCTAAAGGAGTCCTGACACAAAAATTTTCGCCCCGTGTTTTTTTGCTGCAATGTGTTGCTGGGGGCCTGTTAGTCATAACACGGCACATCGTTTGCTGCAGCGCGCGACAGAATTACAAGCTCCTCATTACCGACACAGCCTCAGTTTCGGTTTGACAGAGCTTCAAAAATGACAACCTCCGGGTGCAACTATCACCACCTAGCGAGTGAAACGCTCGGTCACGTGAGCACACAGAACAGTGACGCATTTCCGCGCGGTCTGTCGTCGTCTGATGGCGACGATTTTCTTGCGGCGGGGATCGAAGGAATTTTCGACGGGGTGAATCACTTCAGGTTTGACCCGCTGGCGAGGAGCGATTTGTCGGGAAGCGGGTCAAAACAGAAATGGCGGCTACGACGTCATCGTAACTTGTACCGGCTGCAACGGTTACGTAGGGGAAGTAGGGGGGTCACCTCGGGTCACCTCCGAGGGTGTCAATGCACTAGGTGCGGCCTATAATGCTGGATCGCGCTCGCGAACTTCAAAATTCATATAAAATACCCTCCAAGCTTTATTCGCTGTCGATATTTTGCAGATGGTACACGCACGTACACGGGAATCGATCCAGCAGGCTATCTCGGCCGCGAAATTTTGTGTCAGTACCCCTTTAGTCAGCTGCGAGTTGGCACCTGTTCAATCTGGCCTTCCTCTTCTCCATCTCTCTGCTTGCACGAGCTATTTCATAAGCACCGTGCAAACAAGCCCAACATCCTACCCATTCATTTATATGTATTGATGCACAAGTTTTGGAACTGCATGTCTATTGACTATTGCAACTGTTGAATTAATATTGGATAAGAAAAATGCCACTCTGAACACAACTTCGTTAAATTGAAGTTAGACTATCTGGAGGAGTCCATCCTGCTGATAAGCCTTTCCGGCGCACAGACACGAAGTCACCTGAAAGATGGAAGGAATTTCAAGCGGCTGAAGGAACAGGCGAGCCACCTTCTGAGTGAGATTACATGTTCTTTACTGTTTTTGGTCTGTGTTTGGCTTGAATGTTCACGGCAGCTTGGTCTGGGTGAGCTTACTTATTGTGGCCCCTTGAAGTGGCTGTTGTACTTCACGAGCAGTGCCCTTCTGACACAGTGCTGCACGTGTGCTGCAGGTGGAGTGCCCGGACAGTCCTGCAAAGGTTGTGGCAGCGAGTACCAGTGTAGAGCGGAAGGATAGCGGCGTGCTGTGCACGTCGGTGGGAACCATCACCGAGCCCGATTGTCTGGGGCCCTGTGAGCCCGGAACTAGTGTCACTCTCGAGGGCATTGTCTGGCAGGAGACTGAAGGCGGTGAGACACGTCCCCTTGTGGTGCAACCCGACCTGCCTTGTGTGTCTTCCATTTTGTGCGAGATATGGGGCCTTCTGGGACACTTAATTCCGATTTTGTTCCGCCTGTCATAGTTAGCACTGGTGTTTATCACTTTTGCTGAAACAGCCAGAGAATGAAGCTGTGTTGGTCTTTGCCTTAGGGGACAGAGTCATCATGCCGCTGTTGTGCTGTCATCGCGGCATCATCGTGTCATGTCACTTTCCAAATTGAGAGGATAAGCTTGATTTTAGCGCTTGGTTCACACATCAGTGTGCAACATTACTTTCTTGCATTAAGCGTGACACCTTAAGGGGGGACGCGGCTTTGGTATCGCGCAAAATCGCAAAAAAATCGATTTTTTGAAAATCACATTTTCGGTTTCTGTAGCCCTTTTTCTATCTGATTCCAAAATATCTTCACTGAAAACCACCTAGAAGTGCTTTAAAAAATTAGTTGCGCGGGCTGAGGTGTCGAAAATTATTGTGGAGATCGCAAAAAAACAGTGCTTTTCAAAAATTTCTTGCTCCGCAACGGTACAACCGGGCGCCGCCATTTTGAGCTCGCCGTAAAGGGCATTTCTTCCTTTTCAAATTCCCCGCCTCAGCTGGCGCCTCCCTTTAAAAACAAGCGCACAAAAAGCAAATCTCTGAAGGTCGTTTCGAGGCCTCCGATTGGCCGCGTCCGCCATGTTGCTCCAGAACGCCTCGCCATTGGTCCGATGCTCGCTTCGAGAGGACAGTCGTCTGCTGCTTACGCGTCGCGATGTTACCTGATGTTACGACTGTCGAAAATCACGCTACTTAGTGACGCGTCCGCTCTCGTTCTGTGTACACGGGTCGACGATAATTTAGAATATGATTACCCTGTAGTTTGACAGCTGCAAGCGAAAGCGCCGTCATCAGTGTACGATAGACGGTAGCGTGCCGCGCTCGTCGCGAACATCGCAGATGCGCGTCTCGGGTAGTTCAGCTTGTCAGCACTTCGTCCTCCGTGACGAAGAACTTCGCGGGACTACTCTTTGTACTCGCGATCGAACATGACGTGCTTTGAAACATCGGGCACCGCGGCCACGCACACCGCGACCGAGCTTGCTGCTCGGAGTCGTGGCTAGGCCTAACTCCGCTTACGGCGCTGGTTTACGAGACGAATCCGAACTTTGCGGGCACGGACATCGCGCTAGCGGACAAGCCGCACTGTGCTTCGTCGCAAGCAACAAATCGCATCGTCCGCTGGCTACTCGAAAGTGCGGATGGCCACTTTACGCATCGGCAGCGGACTCCCGGTCAAGCTCGTCGCGCATTGACCGCTCCGAGCAGCGGCTAGCAATTTCGCGCGTCGGCGCCGCAAAATGAGAGACCAAGTATACGTTACGCGCGCCGATTTTTCGTCGCCGCGGCTGAGCACTGCGTATTGTCGCCGAATGCCGCCAGCCAGCATATAGTGCGCGACTTCCCGGACCCCGCGGCCGAGTACGTCGGCATGAAAGAAAGCGCTGGTGATGCAATTCAGGCACGCTTGGATTCGTGCTTGGTATCGCCGCTAGCTCTGGTGAATCTTCTAAAATAACGAAAGCCTCGCAAATTACCGTTTCCGCGACCGAGTGGATGACGAAACGCATCACAGGCGAGGTTTGCAAATGAGCGTGGCGTGTGTGAAGCAGGGAGTTGAATTTATATCTGACCAACTCGCGTTATTGAATAAACTGCTCATATATTTCATCCCAGAAATGTTTGCAATAAGTGTGCCAATTTTCATGAAAACCTACGAAGGAATAAGAAAGTTGGTACTGAATGCCACGACCCCCACCTTAATTTTATTCAGAAGCTCACTGGAAAGAATGACCTCCGACACACATCCAATGTTTGATGGAGACAGTGATACTTCCCTGACTCTTTCTGAAGAAAGAACATACGGATTTATTCCATTGGCTAAAGAAGATTGTATAAATCATGTCAAAAAGAGGGTGGGTACAGCTCTGCCAACACCTGTATCAAGAAGCAAAAAAGATCAACCACTTGGAGGATGGGCCGGCCTGACTCAAGACCTGATTAATTTAAAAGACTGACTGGTTATGGTATGGCTATCCGTGACAACGTTGACATTGATGACATGCAAAAGGCCATAATGGCAACGTTCCATCATGTCACCTCGAGAGATGAGCCACGCCATGAATTCTGCCCACTTGGGTCCCTGAGCTGGTGCAAGTACCGTGCTGCAGAAGCTGAAGGCAAGGCTCCACCACCGCACACGTATAAATTGGCAGCACTGCATTGCTGCCAGTCTACTAAAACCTGACCACCCTCAGTTGCTCGGCTATTGCCAAAAAAAAAAAAAAAAGGTCAAAATGCGGCCGAGAGTCTTCATTCGGTAGTTTGGTCAATTCTACCAGAAGAGCTAAACGTTTCACTGATTGCCGCCGAAACAGCTGTCAATGAGGCAGTCTGCAAGTATAATACTGGCATTCTCCATGCTTATAGAGAGTTTTGTGCATCACTTGGCCCGAAGCCTGGAAAGCACTCCATTCAATGAGCTGCAGAGAAGGATGCCACACGGGAAAAAAAGGCATCAAAAGTGCACCAAAGCAAGCACCAAATGCTCAAGAGACCTCACATCACTAAGAACACCAAAAACTATGATCCTGGTGCATTCCAGATCACTGGACGCAAGGTGAAACTTCGAGAGCCGTTTTCTCAAAAGTGCCTTTTTGCCTGCCTGCCAAGTTTGCGCAGCCATTTTCTTCCTAACCGTTTGGCCTATTTTGACTCCGTTTCTTTTGTCATGTTTCTTAGACTACAATGCATGTCGTGACATTCTTTCTTTCTCACTTTGACGCTTTGTAATTTTACGAAGTGACTACTCATTCATCCCAAGAGTGTGCCCGATTTGAAGGTGTCAAAAAGAATCGCAATGCAAGAATATTGTGTTGCAAAAAAAATAAAGCAAGAATGTCATGACACTCAGCGTGCATTTAGCTATGCAACAAATATTCACCTAGCCTTCTAGTCCTTTTTTTAAACTCTCCAGGCATTGCGCAAAGTGCAAGAAAATGCAAGAAGTAAAAATTTAATTGAATAAAAAGTTCTGAAGATATCACTCTGAAACTTTTTTAGAAGCAGCAGGGAGACATGCTGAATATTTGTACCAATTTTCATCAACATCTGTTAAGTTATAAGAAAGTTGGTTCTCCAAAGCCACGTCCCCCCTTAATTGGCTTCTACAGCACCACATATGACAGCATCAGTGCCTCTGAAATGAATTGGATACCGAATAGTAAAACAGGCTCAATTGAAGTTTATGATATTTACAGCTATCAGACACACATGGCAGCATCAAAGCGATGCAATGTAACATGCAGTAGAACCTCGGGGATACGATCACGACTCGTACAAATTTCGGGGTGATACGAATTTTTCTGTGGTCCCGGTCAAGGCCCATCAGCCTGCAGTGTAATGGTACAGTTGTTGCGAACCGATTTTACCCTGCGACGTTTAATATGAACCGACACTAGTGCGCAGGTTCGAACAGATACTGCCCACGCTACTGCTCGCGATACCGCGGCAATCACGCGTGGGCGCAGGAACCCAAGCGTGGGCATGCACGCCGCACGCATCGTATCCTTTGAGATTGTGCGCGCTAATCTTGGAGGCCCTAATGAGCCATCGTGTGCCTTCACGTATAGATTACAGATGGCGTTAGCGTCTCGATCTTTTTACGGCGAAAGCTGTCATGAGATCATTTCACTGGCCGTTTTTGGCGCCGTAGTTGTCCGCCGCCGCCGCCGGTGTCCGTAACCAGTATCGCTCGAAGTAAGAAAAAAACGAAATAACAAAAAAATTCCAGGATGGAACGAGGTTCGAACCTGGGTCCTCTGTGTGGGAGCCCAGTATTCAACCTCTGAGCCATGCCGGTGCTTGAAACTGCTTTGCAAAAAGGTCCTATACAGGCTTCATGTCGGAAAGGAACCATATTAGCATATGCAATATAGCGTGGTAGAAGAGTAAAATAAGCACCAAGCGTCGCACAACGCGAATTCTGTAACCAGGCGTCACACAATGCGAATTGCGCAACGAGTAGGTTGTTGAATGCTTCCAACCCATTACAAAGGACTCTGCCATAATTCTTCATCGTCATCAAGCACAGCATCAACAAAGTGCGCATAATGCCTTACATGCGTATAGCTGGTACCAACGTTCTCCGTAGAATGACGAAAAATGGCACAGTGCCTGCTGCCCTACTTCTCAAAAATTACAATGATTTATAGCGTAGTGGTTTCCTCACAAGTGCACTTGCATTGGTTGCCAAGGAAGCCCATAAGCGCATGATCCATTTCCTCGGGCTCTCAGTAAAATTACAATGATTTATAGCGTAGTGGGTTCCTCGCAAGTGCACGTGTATTGGTGGCCAAGGAAGCCCATAGGCGCATGATCCATTTCCTTGGGGTCTCAGTAAAGTTCTTATTAACCGATTTTCCAAATTAACGAGTGTCGAATTAACAAGCTTTTCCTGTACAAGTATGACCGCTTACGTCTAAAAACTTTACTGTTCATGAGCTGCTCATGACGTTTGCTGCAGCCCTGGGAAACAATAAATGAAAATGTGCGCCAGCTTTCTTTTGTCGCACACTAATTTTCTATGTTTTCTGGTGGTACGAATTTTGGATGATACGAATATTTTTGGTGACCCCGCAAGATTTGTATCACCGAGGTTTTGCTGTATATTGTTCAGATTTGCAAATTTGCAACAATCAGGCACTGTACCAAAAGCATTCATTGTCATGGCCAGAGTATGGCAGAATTAGCGTACACCGAAATGACATGCTGCAACAATAGCATGCTGTGTGATAGCTTGGAAGGTGTCTTGTGGGAAACCTAACTCAATATTTTGGTTTCTGCAGGTGTGCTGGTGGTGAACGTGACATGGCGAGGCAAGACGTACGTGGGCACCCTGCTGGACTGCACAAGGCACGACTGGGCCCCTCCACGGTTTTGTGAGTCTCCCACTAGCGACTTGGATGCTAAGGGTGGCCTCCCCAAGGGGGGACGTCCAAAGAGGGCTCGGGGTGACGCCGAAGCATCGGCCCGCGCAGCTCCTGTCCAGGGAAAGCTTCGCAACGGGAAAGGGCGCCGATTTGCAGTCCCCTGCAGTCCAGCCAAGAATGAGGGTCGCCGCCGGAACAAGCCACCGGAGTTGGAGCTCAGTCCTCCTGACAAGAAGAGGGCCCGGGCGCGGAGTACGCCCACTCCCGAGGCTCCCTGCTCCCCGGCCCTCATCCTGTGCCCGGAGCCCAATTGCGGCAAGAAGTACAAACACATCAACGGCCTGCGCTACCACCAGAGTCATGCGCATGGGTGTGGGGATGCAAAGGGGGGTGAGGAGGAGACGTCCGATGGCGGAGAGGAATGCAGTAGGCCACCCAGTCCTGATTTAGCACCTCCGGCGGAGGAGGCACCTCCAACACCTGCAGTGGTGCAGGCGCCAGCAGCAGCAGCAGCCGCCGCCGCCGCCACTGCAGCCGCAGCCACAGTCGCAGCATCTACACCGACATCAACAACACCAGTTTCGGCGACACCCTCCCCCGCACCCCCCATGCCCCCCACTTCTCCCGTGTCTGTCACTGTCAGCATCCCAACGTCACAAGTGTTTTCGTTTGTGCCTGCGAGTGCGCCACGAGCTTCCACTCCCCCACGCCCTTCTGTTGTGTGTGGTCCTGCAGCCCCGTGTTCTCCCGAGTCGCCCCACGTGAATGTGGCGCCCCCGAGTCCAGCGAAAGTGCTCGCAACAACTGTGGAGACTCCTCCTCCGCAGTCTGACCCCAACCGACCCCACAAGAGACCTCATAAAAAAAGCAAGAGCCGCAAGCCAGACGGCAATGGCTCAGTGGTTATGCAGGATGAGGTAGGGCCAGAAGGTGCTCCGCCTTCCCTTGCAGAGTCTGGACCACCACAAGAGCAGGCCCCACCACATCTGGAGGAGAGCGTTCAGAGTCCAGCGTATTCGGACATATCTGACGATGCTGCTCCTTTGTTAGAAGCGGCAAAGGATAAAGAGCCTCCTCGCACATCCTCTGAACTGTATGGTGTGTACCCTTACTTTGGGCAGCCCCCATACCTTCTCCCTGGGGTGCAGGCACCCGAGGGAAAGCCTGTGTCCATAGCTGGACCAGGATCATCAGTTGATGAAGACTCTAAAAAGGATGTCAGTAGTCGAGACAAAACAACCAAGGAAGCTGGCACTTCCCGTCCCCAGGAAGGGAAGAAGCCAGACACAGACTTTCCTCAGTTTCCTCCTTATTCCCTGTGTGCAGCTAGCCCCTTTGTGCAAGGCACTCCAGGATTTTCTTACGACCCTTACCGTGTACATTTAGTGGAGCCGCCCTTCAAGGAAGACAAAGGTGCCGCTGCTTCAAGCAAGGAACCCACCGCAGATAAGGCCCCACCACCTGAGAAGGCTCCCCCTCCTTCAAGACCATCCATGACACCCCGCCGACCATCTCCCGAGCCACCCCCTGCATTGACCAAGGACCTTGAGTGCAAGGAGGAACCCAAGCCGGAGACCAAGTTTGGCCCTATGATTCGCTGTATGAGCAACGGTTATTCTACCTTCGCCCTGAGCAGACAGCACCCCCTCCTGCCCCTCCTGCTGAAATTGTTCCCAAGGAGGTTGT
>NC_051178.1:178923985-179065947 GCF_013339695.2 Rhipicephalus sanguineus
TAGCGCAACTGAATTGCTACCGTTCGAATGTCCAATCCGGAAGTGTAAACGCGGAAAAACGCATGAAACCTTATTGTCCAAAATTTTGATCGCGCCGATACGGATTCATATACATACACAAACAATGGGAGGTGCTCGCAAGAGTTGTTCGTGTCTGTGCGCGGTGGTTGCTGCGCAAGCGTGCACTCACACGCATGTGCAGTTCAACTGCCTCTTGGTGGCCGCGAAGGAAAGCACCACTTTTATGGTGCGACGTTTTTTTACCTCCTGAGCAGCCAGAATAGAGCGGGAATAGAAATAATATACAGTGAAAGCGCGTTAATTCACACCTCATTAATTCGAAATTTTGGATAATTCGAATGGTCGCCGCAGTCCGGTCCGCAGTGCATAGGAGGACCATGTGTAAAACGATTCGTTAATTCGAACAGAAATTGCCGCCTCTACGGATAATTCGAAGCGCGCCAGGCCTGCCTGCCGAGCGTCATCATCGTCAAACACTAGTGGAAGCTTTTACGGCCGAACGATAGGTGGCACGACCGGTTTTTTTCGAGCTTCAAGTGGCCTCCGAGCAAAGGGCGAGCAAAGTATGGCCTCCGAAATCCAGGGAGCAATTTTTTTTTTTTTCCGTAGCCCTCCCGCTATCTCAGCGCCTGGCGCCACTTGTATACGCGGGACCCGCGGGACGCTGAGGAGTCGGCGGAGTAGTCCTAGCAGTCCTAGGCCGCACCCGGCAGCGTCACTTTGTTCCTCGAGCACGTTGTTCGTTCACGCCGTCAAGCCGTCTTATTCCGCATCGAAGTTGCAAGATGCCGCGGGGAAACTACTGCGCGAAGACTGTCAAGGAGAAGGTGGAGATTTTGCGAGAGGTTGACCAAGGGAACTCGAGCAAATACGAAATTGCGAGGAAGCACGGCATACCTCCGAGCACGTTGTCAACCTACATACGCAACAGGACGGCCATTGAAAACGCCTATGAAGCCGAGGATTTTGGCGCCAGTCGAAAAAGGCTAAGGACAGCGAAGTTCCCGGAACTGGAGTCAGCTTTGATTATCTGGGTTAAAGAAATGAGAGCCCAGAGTATCGCATTGAGCGGCCCTATCATCATGGCCAAGGCAGCCGATTTCGCCCTGCGCTTGGACATTGAAGACTTTGTCGCCTCCGAGGGATGGTTTCATCGTTTCAGGGAGCGGCACAATCTCGTATTCCGCACGTTATCCGGCGAGGCAAAGGAAGTGGACGCCGAAACATGCGCTACTTGGAGAAGCGACACCCTGCAGCAGTACTTGGAGAGCTACTCACCACAGGATGTGTTTAACGCTGACGAGACAGCGTTATTTTTCAAGTTGCAGCCAGACAAGACGATCACCTACAAGGGAGACAGCTGTGCCGGCGGCAAGCGCAGCAAAGAGCGTGTCACTGTTCTGGTCGCCGCAAATATGACCGGTACGGAAAAGGTCCCCCTTTTTGTGATTGGCAAAGCACTCAAGCCACGGTGCTTCAAAAACATTCGGTCACTGCCGACGGAGTACGCCGCAAACAAGAAAGCCTGGATGACAGGTGACCTATTCAGGAAGTGGCTACTGAAATTCGACAGGCGAATGGAACTGGGCGGCAGACGCGTTCTTCTTGTCGTCGACAACTGTTCGGCGCACAAAGTCGACGTTGAGCTGAGAGCAACAAAGTTAGTGTTCCTTCCAGCAAATACGACTGCGGCCCTACAGCCAATGGACCAGGGTGTGATAAGGAACATCAAGTGCTTTTATAGGCGTCACATGCTGGAGAGAATGATTTTGTGCGCGGGCGACAGGAAGGACTTCGGCATTACGCTGCTCACTGCCATGCACATGTTGGTGCGCGCATGGGAACAGGTGACCGCGACCACAATCGCAAACTGTTTCCGCCACAGTGGATTTGCAGCTGGAAGTGCGCAGGATAGTTGTGACGTCGACGTGGACGGGGCTGAGGAGCTCATGCCAGTGGCATTGCGCGACACTCTTCGGGGCGTACGTTTTGCCGATTATGTTGAAGTTGACACCGGTGCATCGGTGTGTGGTGCCCTGACTGATGAGGACATTATCGCTCAAGTAGCCGGTGCGCAGCCTGTTGCTGAAGAGCCAGAAGGTGAGGAAGACGAAGATGACGAAGCGCCTGTGCGCCCGTCAGCTTCTGCGGTGATGGAGGCACTTAATGTGGCGCGTCTATTCTTCAGCTTTGAAGAGGGTGAAGAGGATTCCCTGTGCCGCGTCCGCGCGCTGGAACAGAGAGCCGCAGCTGTGGCATTCAGAGAAAAGAAGCAGGTGGTCATCACCGACTTTTTTGGCCAATAAATATTTTTCGTGCCCCCACCCCCGAAATCCACCCATTTTTGCTCACTTTCATTATTTCGAATTTTGTTTAATTCGAAATTGCTCAGCGTTCCCGTGGAATTCGAATTAACGAGCTTTTACTGTACATACTCTAATTTTGAGCACTTCTTATGGTGAGCGTGAAACATCAGACTACGTACAGCGAACCACTGATACTGAACAACTTCATAATCCAGCTTCAAGGCTCATCTGCTAGGCTGCGTGACATACTGGCTTTTTGTAACAGTTAAGCACGATTTAGAAATATAAATCCTACTCTGATCGCGAGAAGGACGCTAGAATCTGACGCTATAATTCAGATTTTTCATTTTGACAAGGATCTAATCACACGTTGTGGTCAGTTGTTGGTCCCTTTAAAAACCCATGCAAGCTTTTGGCGAGAGGGTAGTGGTGTCTTTCGCTGCTTAATACTGAATAAATTGTGTTTCTTATGACCAATACGAATATCTTGATGGTTCAAGTGTCTCACCAGTGGACAGACAAAGGCAACAAGGGATAGACAAACAAGCGAAAGGCAGGAAGATTAATGGGAAGAGAAACTTGCTCTGTTATGAAGGGAAAGGGAAAGAAAGAAGGAAAGAAGAGTGAAGACAAAAACAAAATGCAGCTAACAAAATGTTAGTGGCACCAATGTACCCATGTAGTACAGAAGCTAGTGCTTACATTCCATAAACACTTGTGTGAACACTGTAGTGGTCCTCAGCTTGTGCTAACAACAGCGCTTTCAACCTATAGGGATAAACCACATGTAACTCTTCAAGAAATAGCAGAGGTGATGCAGTTTTGTTCACAAGACCACAGCAGCACACAAGAGCTGCACGATACATGTCTAATTCAAATAAGTGTGCTTTGCACTACCTCCTTATCATTTATTTCCCGGTGAGCCATTTTATAGCGTTGTAATTTGCTCCATTGTATTCTCCAAGTTTAGGTAATGTTGCAATCTGTTTTAAATTCTTCTTGGCAGTAGTCTTAGTCTAGTAACATCTGTCAGACAGTATGCTTGGCGTTGTATTAAATGTCTAAGGAATACATGCAAGGCATTATGTCGTTCCCATTTGAATATCAGTGTGCATGCCGCAGCTTACATTCACTTCGCTTGGACTGTTTTCTGTTGCCATGCCATGACTGTTGCTTGGCCATATATCTCTGAAATAACATTTCGATGTCGAAAGATTATGCATACGTTGGTCACTATCATGTGGAGAGTTCACATTGTATCTGGATATCTGGTATTTTTCGAGTTATTGGGGGCTGAATTAATGAGCTTTTACTGTACTGCTTCTGAGAAAGGGAAGCAGCAGAGCCAACCGATCTGGTCGTATGCCCCGCGCCATTTCGGTCCCCTAACCTCGTGGCGCCCTTGGTTTGTAGTGCCCCCAAGCCCATGGAAGCAGGCGCCGCCACAGAGACCCTACCGTGTGATGGTAAATAGGACTTCCCTTCTCTGCTTAATGCAGTCAAACTCTTACAGTTTCCAGGGAAGAGGCAGCGAAGTTTCCGAGCTAGCAATAATCGCCTGCGGAAAAAAAAAATGCAGTGTATGTATATGGGAGGAACGTGAGCTGTCGCAGAGATTGCAGCAACCTTTCACCACTGTGTCAGGTCGTACCGAATCATGTTTGCCAGGGGACATTTTTTAGCATGGTGGTGCTGGTAATGTAATTGTTTTGTCACCTATAACTATAGGCCTCGGAGGGGATGTATGCAAATGTGTTTACCCCATTCTCGATGCCCCTATATTTCGTGTGCCAGATCTGTTGGCTCTGTACTCTGTTTCTTGTGTCATCCGCATTTGTGCTGATGGGCGTTACCAATGCTTTCGTAAAAGGAAAAAGCATTTCGAGCTGACGGAGCAGAGTAATCGTTGGATGGCTAACTTGCTTTCACATCTTAATTCATGTCGCACCACTCCACATGTTATCTAAACATTGGCATATTATACTCGGCGACAGCTTATCTTGACATTGGAGCGAAGGCTACGGAGGCGGGGCTTCCGCACATTCGTGTTGCTCCGCAAGTAGTACGGCAGCTCGCGGCTGATTTCGGTTTTGCTCGCTCGCATCGTTACCGCGTTTAGAAAATTATATACACGAAAAATGTCAATGGGAGAAATATCTCGATTGTTCAGTGTACATTTTAGTGTCATATTACGCGTATATTTTTCTTGGAGAACATAAACAGCGCGTTTGCGGCCGCACACTGACGCACTACGTCACGGACGCCATGTTTGCTTTGGAAAACGGGCGTGCTGAAAAGGTGGTGCTGTCTAAGAAATGAAAAGAAAAGGAACGCATTCTTGCAAAGTGAACAATAACTGTATCTTACCTACGACTTCCCGCTGGTGTTTAAGTCTCATAATAAATAAAGCAGTATTTATTTCAACAGTGCAAATGAGAAAATCATCAGTAAACCTAAGTACTATTTTTTGGCGCGGTAGCAGGCATGCTTTTCGGTTCTGCAGCTTCCATAGTGCTGTCAAGAAAAGTTGTCGCCGAGTATAGACAGTTATAGTTTAGCGGGTTTAACGGAATAGCGGGCTTAACGGAATAACGGGATCGAAGTGTGCATGCGCAGTACCGTAAACGACCTGTAGCGTTTACCGTGCACACGCTGTTTTTCAGATTTAGCGTTAGCGTTTTTGCGTGGTTAATGTAGTGTACATAAAACATGGCGGCGGTTTTCGACGCCCGCTTCGAACTGAATTTAGCGTTGATGTGGACGGATCCACTTCTTTCGTAGCAAACGACTGTGCGAAATGTTGCCTTCAGGTAGCTTTGACGACATGGCATTACGGGTAACTTCGTGTAGTTTTTGAGATTGCTTCCCATTTCGAACGTCCCTAGGCCTATCTAGAAGATCGATGTAGAAAAGTCTGCAACATGAAAATTTTCGCTTTTGGTGCTTAGTTCATATTTATTTACTTTTATTTTCACTAGAAAAGGAATAATATTGCTGCATGCGGGGATACAGGTGAGCATTCTCGGTTTTGTTCTTTTCACTTTTTTTAATGCATTCACCCTTTGCTAGGCACCACCGTCCCGGCTTGGGCACGTAAACGCTATCCCACTAAACTAAAACACACTTTCCGCAACCAACGTTTGCGGCACGGTAACGCTATTCCCTTAACCCCCGCTATCACGCTAACACTAAACTATAACTGTCTATTACCTCTAGAAGGCTTGGACACGCCTGTCATAATGGCCTTTTCCTGATTTTTAAAAGTTTGTCATTGTGGGAGCTGTACAAGACTTGATTAGTCAGTTGGCTTCCGCTTGTGAATACGAAGTCACGCATTTGTCTGCGTAGCACAACGCCCGGTTCTACAAGCTGCCAGCATATTGCTGCTCCCTGAAGCAGCTGCTTACGTCAGAATATTTTGTTTGTTACTTTTATCAAAGGAATGAAATTAAAATGGAGTGTGGCGTTAGCTGCAAAGTTTTGCCAGATGCTGTGGTGCTTGCTTTGAAATTTGAACCTTGTTCCTGTTCAATGTAGTACTGTAATGCAGGATAATCCTTTCTGCTTTCTGTGTGCCCAGAGCACACTATGATCCTGCCTTATTTGCACTTAGTGCACTTGTTATGTTTGCACAGATATAATGCAAGGAGACACTTCTACCCGCTGTGGTAGTGGGTTCAGCTACCAGCCGTGACTACCATATTTCTATGGGGGCGAAATGCAATAACACTCGTCCAGTTGGATTTAGGGGCATTTAATGAACCCCAGGTGGCCAAAATTATTCTGGAGTCCCCCTCTACTACATACCTAATAATCGTATCGTGGTTCTTGCACTTAAAACCCTATGATATTATTACTGTTAGGGAACATTTCTGATGGCTCTGGCAACTCTTAAAATGTTATACTTACAATATGAACCAAGTATATGCAACAAAACTGGATTCTTGGACTTAGAAGATTTTTAGTTTGATGCTTGATCTGTTAACGTGATTTGTGGCCGTACGATACCGTCCGTGGACGTGGTGGAACTTGCGCTGGATATGATTATGATAATGACCTGCCTACCATGTCATGCAATAGTATTTTGACGGAAATGCAATCTGGTTGTAATGAGGGGAAAGATGCATGTGTGTCAAGGCAGTAGCATTTGTGCAGTAAGCCATGTGGATGGAGACTTATTGCCGTAGCGAGTCAAGTCATTGGCCTAAGGTTGGTATTAAAAATACTTGTACTGCACTAGCATCCCTCTTGTGCAATTTCTCTCCATGCATTTCATTGTAATGCATTGCACTTTTACCAAACCTAGACCTGCTGCCATTCAGAGGTTGGCTGAGGTCGTTCTCTTTTTGAAACGCGACATTGTGGAAAGAACCTTGCATTATGTTTGTGTCATGTTTTGATACTTAAAGGGACACCAAAGGCAAATAACAGTTTATGTCAGAGTGAAAGCTCAATGTATGACAACGTCTAAAACGACAATATCGTCAATAGCAGTGCCCTACTTACCGAGAAATTAAGCTAAATGTATCACACGACGTGTGCCACGAGTGAGACATTTTGGAAATGATCCCGATGACGCGAGAGCGTCCGACTACAATTAATCACTAGAAGTCAAACTAGGTGCAATAAAAAAAGAACCTGCCGTGCATCAAGAGACGCAATGAAGTGCTGCTTGTTCGTTTCCGTTTGATTCATGGAAAAAAGAACCTCTTTGGCGTTGCTGTGGGGAACGGCACGCGTGGTTCAAAGGTTTCGTTTTGGCCGAACTGCGCTTCGCCTGGCGCCCTGTTTGGCTCACGCGGTCGCTTCTCAATGGTAATTTCGGTGTCGCATACTGCCGCGTGTGTTTTGCATGCACGTGAAAGTCGATCTGACAGAACGTTCGACAAAATGCCGCTGCATGTGATGTTGCCAGATGCCCGAATGGTGCACGCCGCCGCGCAGTAAAGGCAGTCAACGTTGGGCTTGTAACAGTGACGTGAGAAAGATCGCTTTCAGGCGGGTGATTTGAAGTGTGCTAATGCAATGCGGACCACTAAAACGTAATTTCATTTCAAAATAAGCACTTCCTTGGCATAATATAATAATATAATAATAATATCTGGGGTTTAACGTCCCAAAACCACCATATGATTATGAGAGACGCCGTAGTGGAGGGCTCCGGAAATTTCGACCGCCTGGGGTTCTTTAACGTGCACCTAAATCTAAGTACACGGGCCTCAAACATTTTCGCCTCCATCGAAAATGCAGCCGCCGCGGCCGGGATTCGATCCCGCGACTTTCGGGTCAGCAGTCGAGCGCCATAACCACTATACCACCGTGGTGGGGCCACTTCCTTGGCACAAAAGTAGCACTACGAGGTTTCTGGGCCGCTATTTCAACAGTCAATGTCAAATTGATATTTGCCTTTAGTGTCCCTTTAAGGAGATGTTACAGGTGGGCAAACCTAAAGGAAAAAGGATAATGGACATGTTATATTTTTTCAAACTTGGTATTGTCCTATCTGAGCTTGGCTGCTCCAGTGGGACTTCATACTACTTTGAACAGTGTTCTTCAGTTCAGTAGTATCGTTTGGTTGGAAATGGTGCACTTTCAAATGAGTATTTTGGTGTGAGGTTACTGTTCAAGGCTCTACCATTCGCTTTTATCACTACTGTCAGCAGCCATGGCACTTTTTGCAATTCATTGGTCTTGAAGTAGGCTTGGTAAAGGATAAAAGCCAGGGCAAACAATATTGAGGCAGCTTGATTTAAGTTTTTATAGGCGAGCAAACTGGAGGAAAAAGGAAACTTCTGGTAAGTTTTAGTGAATACACGAGTTACATGTAAACTTATCTAAACAGTCTGTATTAACATCGCAGTTCGCAGTGCTAGTCTAAGGTTGCATACCAGACAGAGGCAATTTCCATGTGAATCATTAGGGTGTAGCTTCCACCTTTGTGTAATGTAACAGGTGTAATAATGTAACAGAGCAGGAGAACATTATTAAAATGCTTGCGATGATTTTAATTGCAAATGCAAGCTGAAAAGAAGTGTATGAAAAGGAAAAGTATCGAAAGATGCAATCACAGCTCCAATATCCAACTCAATTCGTGCCTTCTGTTAGTGCTAGGACATGGACAGTAGTAGTTTTAAACTCTGCTTTATTTCTAGGTTTGTCCTCTATATTTAGTACAGTACTCTCTCGGTAAACAGAAAGCTCTTATACGGAACTGCTGCTTAAGTGGAACAACTACCTCTGATATGGTTGGTGTTGTCCTTGAATTCCACACTCCTGTTCCTCTCTCGGTAAACTGAACTCCCTTTAAACGTAACATATTTTCCTGCTCCCTTCAGGTTCCATTGAACGAGAGTCTACTGTATTTTCATTACACCTGTGTCATAGGTACCCTGAAGCAAGTCAACTCATTTGCAAATCAGTGCTGCCCGTGCCCATGTATAAAATCACTGTGGAAGTGAATTCCTGATTTTCATTTGTCTCTTTAAATTGTCTCCATTCATGTTGAGGTAGTTTCTCTAACAATAAGAAAAAAAAAAAAGGATTATTCACTGGGAGGGCTACCTAGCAAGTATTGACAAGTGAGGTCATAGGTCACGCTACTGTAGTAGTCTGCAGTGATTGTTGCCAGATGGTGGCAGTGTGTTTCCTTTTATAGGATTCGACTTATGGGTTCAAAAGAGGTCGCTAACGAGCCTCGTCAGCAACTAAAGTCTGCCACTGTTGTGCTTCTCTGTTTGCAGCCATGATAGCAAGCCAGCAGGCAGCTGCGTGCGCCGTGGCAGCCTCATCAAACCTGCACCCGTTTGTGCCCAAGTGAGGCTTCCCCACAGTACCTGGCGGGGAGGTGCAACGACCACCCCGATGTGTAAATAACCGCTGCTGTGTGTGGTGTGGGGCCCGAACTGGACCGCCTGATGTGCAAAAGAAGGCCCCCTCCCTGCTGTGACCCCGCCCAGCTCCCTCACAAGCTTGCGTGCCCTCCCACCTCGTGAGCGTGATGTGTATGTGCGTGTGTGTGCGATTGTTGCTGCCACTCGCGTGCGGCTGTGGTGCGAACCCGGTTTCCCCACCCTGTGTACATAGCGCGACATGACTGACCCCACCTCCATTCCTGCGACTCCCCAGCAGTGGCTTTAGACGCGTGCTCTCTATCATCATCCCCTCTGACACTGCCACGACAGCGCCGTCTTCTGTGAGGATGGCATCACCACTCCCCACCTCCCCCCTCATCCCGTTTCTGATGCTGCTTCTCAGATCATCTCGGTGACTTCGCTGGAGCCTCCAATCTGACATTGCGAACGAGATGTTCTCTGTGCCCTCCTTTTACAACCCTCTCGATGTTGATGTGTGCATAGAAGGTGTGGTGTATCTACATGCCAAGCAAGTTTCTCCAACGACGAAGAAAAAAGGAGTGTGCGCTGCTGTTGAGTGTTTTATAAGGAGGCGGGGTCCTCCTTAGACACCCCCATCCCCACCCCCTCCTTTTCTCAGTTTTTCATTTCCACTCACCTTTATGGGCCTGCCCCCTCCTTTCCCTGCCCTGTTCAATTCTCCCAGTCTTGGGAGGCTGTACAAAGTGTTAAATATTTCGTGGTACTGTTTCATTGTAAGCTATAGTTTCATATTATCCACTCTATTATTTTTCTCCACTACTTTCTCCTTTACCCATCCTGCTGTGCCTGGTTTGCAGCAGAGTTATCCCTTCCTGCCCACATCCCCACCACCCTCAATATTCTGTTGGTGTCCTAGTGACTGTATTTTTACGAAGGCAAATACAGTTGTGCCTTTGAGCACCTCTAGTCCTCTCTTGCAGCTCTGCTGATTGCGCTAGGTAAGGAGGAACTAACTGCTAGGCACTGTCAACTCATGAGACACCTTGGGGAATTGAGAAAAAAAGAAAAGCTCCTGTACAAAGAAGTGCCGGGTTCGAGTCATGTTTGTGCAGCGTGTACCCCAGGTGTCAAAAAAACGTTTGGAATTACATGTTCATTTTTCAAACGTTTTTGTGGTGTCTGCCATTCTTGGTTTAGAGAAAAACAAAACAAAACCGATTCTAGAGTATAGATTTTAAAGGTACTGACAACTGATTGAAGTCTTTCACGAGATTTATGGGAGAAGTGAACAAAAAGAAGTAACTTGTATTAGTTGACCCGAGCAGGTAGGTACCAATCAAAAGATAAATTATAACATCCTTCACTTGAAGTTATACAGTGCAGAAAATCCTGTATAACTCTATACGCAATTGCAACACACTGCTGTAAAACTTGGTACTTATGTTTGATCCACCTCCCAAACTCTGCCACAAGTTGGTATACGTAAAATAACTCTATCTGAGTGCACTGTGCCTTTGGTTAAAGGAAGCTTTCGCTACAGTTTATATGTACGCATCTTTTTTGATACGTTGTGAAGGGAGTCCACGTTCTCAAAAGCAGTTCTAGTGTCGTGGTAATGAGTGGAATAGCTGTATCCACTGGTGTCTTCAGCTGCACAATGAGCCACACAGTTGATTTTGTATGTGTGGGAGTACTTTAAGACCTCTAGTGATCTGTGGTCCCCCCCCCCCCCCCGTAGGATACAATGTGCCATCAAATGATTTTGCTGTACAGGAATATTGGAACTGTCATAAGAGCAGTTCTGGAAAAACTTGCCTTGGGTTGGCTTGGGATTGACCTATGCTTAAAAACAGTTCAACGGGAGATAGGAAAAATGTGCAGCTATTGTAGAAGTAATTAAGCAGTTATGTAAGTATGAGTTGCATGAGGATCACATCGGTAAACGAAGACTACTTAACAGCATTAGCCGTAAACTTGCACGTAAAGCCACCAGTTACAATTGTTACCATGCTCACTTGTACTTTTTTCCAGCATAGGACTGCATAGGTAGTTGGGACAAGAGATTTCAATGCTCTCATAAGAAGTGTTCCGTAGTGTTTTTTTGTGTGTAACTGCTGAAGCATCAAATGAAACAAGGGAAATTTTTTTTTGAGGGGCTCGTTTATGTGTTAGACATATCTAAATAATCGAACATACAATTAGGCCTGGGAAAGCATACAGGACATTAGGGGCTGTCTTTAACTTTAGTGCACTAATTGTGCCATAAATTGAAGTGAATTGGACAAAAAATTGGCCCTTTCCTTCGCCGGGATCTGAACCCTCAACTTCGAATACATCGAGAAGGATCGAGCATTCTGGACACTACATTGCCTTACTAAATGCAACTAATATACAAACAGTTGTCAGTCCCTTTATCATAAAGGGTAAGTTTAGTGTACCGCAAGGACTAAATTAGGGTTGAGTTAGATCTCTTTTTGTCTCTTCACTGTGATTCGTGTTAATTGCAACCCAACCAACGATTGCGAGGTGTGATCAAAAAGTCCCAAGACAGGGTCTCTGCATTGCAAAACAGCTGCTGCATTGAACTCTGGCAATTGTCTGTGAAGTTGTTTCACTTAGGCAGTACACTACTCCCAATGCCCGTTTACATTCAGAAAGCTTTCTACGAGCACCTCCCTTATTGAAGGGGGTTGGGCATCTTCTGTGATCCAAAAAGACATCATGAAGGGCTAAAAATTGGCAACCTTCCAATCTGTGTGGCACACTGATGATTAGAAAAAAAGAAACCTTTGGGTGGATTCCGATTTGTGGTGGTGTTGTTATTGCAGAACGAAGAAAAGTAAGAAAACAATTCCCCGAGCTATGTGAGCAGATACACTGTTGTGGTGAAGCGTGCTCTTCTCTGAATTCTTTGAGACTACTTGTAACTTTTCTGCAATATTGTGTGTTGACAGTCTTGCCATACGATGTAAACATTGAAGTGTACAGCTCCATGACAACTCGTGAAAAAAGTTGGCGTGCTCTTACTTTGATCTCCTGACCTATGATTTTGTTAACCTTAGACCCGGATCTCCTTTGGTTTGATAGGTGTTGCTTGGTCCTCTGGTTGGAGCTATAGACTAAAGACACTTGCGTCCCCGGTGATAATATCTATGAAAGTGGGTGTGAAAGATCATCATCATCATCATTGGCCTGTCTACGCCCACTGCAGGGCAAAGGCCTCTCCCATGTTCCGCCAATCAACCCGGTCCTGTGCTTTCTGCTGCCACCTTATACCTACAAAATCTCATCTACCCACCTAATTTTCTGTCTTCCCCTCACGCGTTTGCCATCTCTTGGAATCCAGTCAGTTACCCTTAATGACCACCGGTTATCCTGCCGACGTGCCACGTACCCGGCCCATATCCATTTCTTCTTGATTTCAACTATGATATCCTTAACCTCCGTTTGTTCCCTGACCCACTCTGCTCTCTTCCTGTCTCTTAAGGTTACATCTATCATTTTCCTTTCCATCGCTCGCTGCATCGTCCTCAATTTAAGTTGAACCCTCTTTGTAAGTCTCCAGGTGAAAGATATCCCTTGCTATAAAGAACCATCCAACATTTCTGGTGAATGTCTTGGCAATAGACCTCTCCCCGTTTCCAAAAAGTGTGATGTCACCACGAGTGCCCCACCCTCGGAACAGGTGCTGGTTGGCAAAAAAGTTCTGCCGGCGGGATCTCTCTGCACAGCAGAGCTGCGTGTGCCTGCATTCCTTCGATAGAAGTTTCTGCGAATTGCTTTTTTTTCTGAAGTCGTAGCTTTTAAAAGAAAGAGTCACTGCCTACAAGGCACGATTCTTTTAGGTCAACATATGGTGATTTGCTCATAATAGATGACAGCCATAAAGAAATCTTATCCTCTTCGAAAGCAAACATTGCAGGTTTTCACGATAACCGATGTTTGTAGAAATATTTGCAAGGCATGGATGTGAACGTACTCGATTACAGTCTCGACATGTGCACTGCAGTTGTAAACTATGCTCAGCATTGGCGGCAACATGGTTTTGAGCTGCTGTGCTCGAGGTCATGGATTTGTTTCTCACTAACGGCGCAAAATTCTGATTGGAGATGAATGAAAAAGAACAACATGGAAACACTCGTTGCCATGCGTTCTGTTAAGTTTCCCCCTTGAAAATTAAGGCAAAGTTCTCGCCTACAGCGTTTCTCATAACCCACTGAGCAGTTTTGCAATGTTAAACATGATAATTTAATTACTATATACATAATTTCTTACGCGGTTACTTCGCTGTATCTGATGCCTATAACTTGTTTGCATCTTACTGTGCTGCTTCAGACTTGATACACAAACTTGGAACGTGCACTTTCACTTCATAAAAGATTGAGCCGTAAAGGTAAGCAACAAGAATATGACAAACAAGAACCTCCACTGTTTCCATTATGACGTATGAGATCTTCGATAAAATGTGATCTTTAATGGGTTTGCGTATTCGCCGTGGCAAAGAATACATGCAGCTTCGGCAATGCTAAATAAAACATGCTGGGAGCTCATGCGTAGTTGTAACCTTTCAGCCCGGGGATTATGAACTATTTTTTTCTGCACACAGCGCAAACGCTGAGATGTACACACTCGTAGGTCATCGCGTCAAATTCATTTTTACCTTCACTAAAATGTCGAATCCTGGTGTCCATCAACAATCGGTCACTGCAACTGGCCCTGTTAGACACAATGCGCGCCAATGTTTTCGCAACCAAGATGCATCGTTATTCACACACAATATCAGCTTCGTCGTCCGTAAAGGTGAGCCAATATCGTCGCTGCCTTTCAACGCACACTACACGCCACAATAGACACGGCACATTTTCAAAGACTGTGTCGCTGTTCCTCGCACAGACTACCACATGGGTTCACTTCTCCAAGTTAAACAGCCAGCCAGTGTGGCAAATTTTTGTCATGCAGTTTACCACACACCTATATATGTTCTCTGACGCACACCACAACTAATCTTGCAGTGGTAAGATGACTGTAGGAGGTCAAAAGATTAAAAAGCGTGCCAAGCACCATGCAACTGTACCACGCTGAGCCAGCAGCAGGGGTGTTTTGCCAACCACTGCCGTTGCACATGCGCCGGTGACATCACGCAGGGACGTAGACGCTGCGGTGGGACATACCCCGGGAGAGGTCTATTGTTTGATATTTTCAGTGACTTGCAGTCTACACTGAAGTCACAAGTATACTTGTTTACAATGCCAGTTCAGCTTCTGGCATTCACACCATAGTGCTACTGGACTCTGTAACTAAGTCCAAGGCCATAAGTTCTAGATTGCTTGCACTGATGTCATGTTAGCCGGCATATTGGTGGACAAGCAATGTTGGAAAGTTGCACTTGTAATCAGGTGCGGTGGTTCTGCTGCAAGTTCTCGCGCGCACACCAGCAGCATTCGATGTCGTTGAATGTGATAAACTAGCACCATCGTATAGCCACCATGTCGGAGCACCAGCACGGTGGGACGCTGCGTGTCTGACGTCATGTGCAAGGCATCTGTACCTACTTCCCACACATACTGCATTCCGTCACTGTGCCAGGGAGCTAGTCGCAGAGCTTTTTGATCACGCCTCATGGAATGTGCTATGGAGCATTCGTGCAACGACAGCCTGACTTGGGACAAAACTTCCTTCTGATATAAACAGCTTAAGCTTAAGTATTTTGCAAAGACATGTACAGCACTACTCTAATGAAGCAACGTTACAGAGTGTGCCAGTTTCGTTAAGGCAAACTGGAACAGCAGCGTTGCAACATGATGCATAAAGCAAGAAACAAAGACACTACCGACATTCTTGCTAAGATGCAGTACTGCGGAGTATGTGCAAGCTACGAGTGCTGCAGAGGAGCAGGTAGGTATGCAAAACAAGGATAGGAAGGTCTCGAGTGTTTGTGATAGCATTGCATAATGGATGCGCTCCTCCACTGACATCGATGACAGCTGCAATAATGCCAAGCAGACTTTTTTAAAGTGATAAATTTTAGCCCACTTATAACAGTTCAAGTTCTGACAAATGCTTTTTTATTCCGAACTAAAGATAGCATGACAGTTGTAGTCTTCACACAGGCTATGGTAGTGCATCTCTGACAGTATGCATTTAGATGTGGCATTGACCTTGAAGCAAATGCAGGAGTAGCTGCTATGAAGTGGCCACCGACATCCTGCGAAGCACGCCTGTGGAAATGATAAAGTCAGTTTGGATGGAGGTTACGGCACCATTGCATCAAAAACATTTTGTATGGTTGGATTCCTGTGTGCGGCAAGATAGCTTGGAGGCAAAACGGATTTGTTTGCAAATTTATTGCTGTGCATTGCGGAAGAGCATTACAGTACTGCCACTATTGGTTGGGATAACTTCATAAATGCTCATGATAGTCGTGCATGGGTGACTGCGTCTGGTGGGGCGCGAGGCTCCGTCATAAATAAATCTGACGGAAGACGGCAGACCACTGGACCAATACCACCACCTGTAAGTGCTGCAATTGAGTACTTTGCAACTCTGAAACAGCTCATCTGCAGCCAAGTTCTCAGTGACAGCAAAGTTTTCAGACAAGTTCTCACTTGTCTGGTTTGAAGGATCTGTGAACTATTTTATTGTATTGGGTAAGCATTGAAGAGCTAGCAAGCCAACTGATTAGCACTTTGTTGGCTTATTTATTATATCCACTTATTTGGCATGCTTGGTCATAATTCACACGCGCTTTGTGACGATTGATTGTAGCTTTTATGAGCACCTGCTGCAATAGCTCTGTGGCTATGGCATTATGCTGCTGAGTGTGAGGTCACATGTTTGATGCTGGCTATGGCAGCCACATTTCTACTGTGGCAGAATGTGCTCATGCCTCGCCTAATTATTGAACTTAAACTCTAGAGTTTAATTTTAATTGAATTTTAAACTGGGATGGGCTCACACCCCAGTCATTTTGATTGTCTTCTGGGGATCTCAAGAATCCCCTAGTGTGTTGCAAGAAGTTTAAGAAGAAAATGCAGCTATGGTCTTGGGAAAAACCTAAACCTTTTAGATGATTTGCAGGCAGTGTATTACATTGCAACTTTCCCAAATAAGGTTTTGTATATGAAATCTGATGCCAAGGCAGACTACTTATCAGGGTCACCTGCTACCAGCCTCATCAGTACACCTTTGCTTGTACAGGGCACATCAATTAACACGTGGGAAGCTTTAGAAAAATAACTCTGATCACATCAGAACTAGAAGATTCACTGACTATTACAATACTCCCTAGTGTGAAATTGCAGTACGTTAATATTATCTTTGCTACGTGCTTTGCAACCTAATCTTCAGATGGCACACAATGTGTTTGTGCTTGGGGACGTGAGCAAGGCTTTTAGATGTGTACGCACATGGCACAATGTCGTGAACATGGGAAATCGGTGATGTGGAGCATGTTACTCTTTAACATGACCATTCAGCCATCTGCTTAAAGCATAGGCTAGCGTGGTATGCTGGAAGAAAAGTAGCCACCGAAAGACCTGAGGCCACTGCCATAAAAGTTGACATGTTAAGTGTAGCTGTAAAATATGACTGCTAAATTGTCTGCATATTTAGGGAAAGCAAATGCATTAGATGACAAGGTAGTTTGTTAATTCAAATGCGTGTTGTTAACTACAAATGTTGTAGCTTGTATCATTAACATACACACACGAAAAAAAACCCCAAGGGCACCGCAGTAGGGAGTATAAAAAATTGTATGTTCACAACATACATGTGGTACCAGATATATGAGCATACAAGGCACACATACAAGGATAGGTAGCAAGTGTATATTACTGCAGCAGCTTTTTCCTGCTGTAGTGCAGTGGAAAAAACCTACTACATGCAAGGTGTGAAAAGAAGTTTTCATAAATAGCTGAAATAAAAATTAAAAACCACTTTAACAAACCATTAACGATACTGGCAAATGGCAAACATATTGCTCTGATACCATTGTGAAGCAGAGTAATTAGTTGAAGGTTCCTTGCCTTTCCTTTCTCAGGAAAAGGCCAAATGGAATGTAGTTTGGATAGTGGTACATATGTTGCAACACTTGTGAATGTGGTTTGTTTCAACTAGTAAGTGAATTCTAGACCCAGCAAGCCAGTGGCGTAGGCAGAAATATTTTTCGGGGGGGGGGGGGGGCACCTCCTTGATCCCACATTGGGTCCGGGCAGGTAAGAGGGGTCGAGTGTCATTTTCTGCTCTGTATCCCATGGGGAAAAACAATTTCGGGGGGGGGGGGGGGCACGGGCCCGGTGTACCCCCCCTCCCCCCTGGATACGCCACAGTAGCAAGCTTTGTAGAAGAAGTCGAACTACGTCAGCAGGTGTAAGTTACGCATGCATTGCTTATGCACTCATTTTCCAATGTACATGTAGCACCTTTGATCTTGTATAGAAAGGGGAACTTTTGCTGTTTTATGATATATGTTAGTGTCAATTAAATGTAAAAGTGTCTAAAATTTTCAGCCGTGCCTATATAGTAGCACTTGTGTCCTATAAGATTTTTAATTAAAAAAAAACAAAAAAAAGGAATGAGATATTCCTTTTTCTGTCAATCCACTGCATGCAAGTCTCAATTGCAGCCATATGTGATGAGCATGTAGCATTTGGAGCATATGGCAGATATTGCAGTAGTGTGGTATCATTTCATGTCAAGGCCATCATTTTAGATCTCCCGACATATACTCTTGCATGCTTCTCCACCGGGTAATGAGTGCACGCGTCACACAAGAAAATGTAACATTAGTAATGCTTGTGACAACACCATACATGAAGGAAGGAGCTACATTGACAAATATTCTAGCGCAAATTGAGCCAACAAACTGTTGAACGACCGCAAAGTGAACCTGGGGACCGGCGTTTCAGAGCGTTATAGCCGGGAAAACGAAATAAACGGGAACTGATCAACGATATCGATATCAACGAGATTCATTTTCAAAAAAAAAAAAAATAAAAGCACGCAAAATATATGGCACGAAACTATCCCTGAGGAGCTTACTGGATTTGTGTGCCAACCAATCACTCATGTTGAACGTGATAATTTTATTCACACGTTCCACTTTCTCGCCTCTCCGCAATGCATTGACGGCGCGTGCGTCGCAAACGAAGTTAACATGAACCACGGGAAGTGAAATATAATTCGCCTGTTTTCACACCCGCGATTATAAGTACTGTTTTTGTGGCTACCTATTGTGGCACAAAGCTAATGTACACATTTCAATTATACAAAACTATAGGGGGCGCCGCCATAGCGTCTTCTGCACGTGATCGTGTTTACATTCTGGAGGCGTGTGCAGCGAGTGCGATCGTTCATGTAGTCATGTTGCGTAGTTTAGGAAGACAGTCATGGCTTTTACTGTGTTGAAGAAAACGAGTCATTGTAGGGAATTAATACGAGGAACACTAATAAGCCCGTCGCCGAACCTTGCGTCGTACTGCTATTTGAATGACTGCTCTCTCAGTGTGGTAGATTTCAAGACCGAGTTTGTCACAGCGCAAGTCGACGGTGTGCAAGAGTAAGCAGGAGAGGCCGCTGCCATTTGTTTACGCTTAGTGTGATATTTATCATCTTGTTATTTCGATTCCAGCTTCATATGGAGAGAAGGAGTAAACGCAGATGAACTCGTAATCGTATCAAACCAGCACGATCTATCGCTGTACTCTTCACTTGCGAACGGGTCCTATGTGAAGAAGCAGCTTAAATGGACTTCACTACACGGTCAGTGTCCCAGACATTTCGTCTTCGCCAGGAATAGCCTCTGTGATCTTCCCTTCTCTTTGCAGAACCCGAGACAATCGAGCTGATTTACTGCAATGCCAGCACCTTCGTGTTTCTAATCAACAGAGCTCACCTTGCGAGCGCCGTCTTGATAAGTGATGTGTTGGAAACTGTGTGGTGCCTGGAATCTCCTTGCGATATATTAAAAGTTAGAGTCCTAGGATCAGACCTGCATGTGCTTACGTCACAGGGAAGCCTTCGTATCCTTTTCGTTGTTGACGGGCTTGCACCCTGTCCACACATTTGTGAACTGAGGCATCTTTCGCCACGTGTTATCTTAACCGAATTCCTTTACATGTGGATCGCAATTGACTACGTAATGCTGCCATGCAATCGTTTACGAAACATAAAAGACTAAAAGGCGTGCATTTTTCACGTTTCTCGTTTAACCATATTCAGGAACGAACTGTACTTGGGTTATTGACATACACGACAGCATGTACCTTGACGATTGTTTCAGTTGCGTACGATATCAAAGATGGCTCGCAGACTGCACACTGGGAGCTCCAGGAGGACCTCTTCGATATCAAGAAGAGTTCCGATTTCTGCGTCTTCCGCCAATCAGAAACTGCCGTCGTTTGCGTTGGCCACACGAAGTTGTACACGGTGCGTTTGCGACGTTCGCTTGACGAGAAGGATGCTCCTAAACGCACGATCAAGTCCAGGGGAGTCATCACTGGCCTCGCGAAAGGAAGGCCCAGCCCTGCGGCAACGGCTCCCTGCCAGCTGTTGCTTGATATGTCCATCCGAGACGCTGACCACCATGTCATGTGGATGCCGGATGACAGACACCTAATTTTGTGCTGTGGTGCTCAAGGCCTACAAAATCTGGCGACCTTTGAATTGGACGCCAATGGGGTGTTCTCTTTAGTGCCTTGGTAAGAGTTTGTGCCCCTTATTATATTTGCAGGCTTGTACACTACTGTGGAAGCAAGAGAAGGTGTTCTTTCTAGGAATGCTAACTTTGATTTCCTGTTAACGATTTGCATAGTGGCCGATAGGCATCTTTTAAGCCATCACTATTGTGTACAAATATAATTAAACTACGCAACACTTGCCAGTGTTTTTGTATGATCACATATATATCAGTTATGATTTAAAAAAACATTTTGAAGTAACCCATGTGACCAAATTAATGTGGAGCTACAATGTCTCGTCAGCATCGCTTGGGATGCTGTCGGACATTGAATGCAGGAATTGAAAATTTGGTTTCCAGAAATTGCACATTTGTGTCGCTTCGGTTATCTGTAGCCTGACCTCTTGCTGCTTTGACGTCCAGATAACATAATCAGAAATCCACAATCTGAAACAAAGCAAGGCTTGGCTAATAAAGTTAAAATTTGGTTAGCTTTCCTGAGTTTAGGCTTTTGTTGAAAATCTCTTTATAAGCTCCAGCACTCATATTTCTCCCTCCTTATATAATTGAAACTTATCCCGACTTTGCCATGATCTTGTGGTTCTGATGTGGACATTACTGCTGGAGCTCACTCACACCAACAACTCACAGAGATCGCATGACCATCGCAAATAGCCACTTTGGTTGAAAAGTCATTAGTGTTTCGGAACTCGCTGCTTCATTTTTCAGGTGCATGACACCGGTCGTAAATTTATGGAACAACTCAGTAGCACAGGAGCAAAGACGTGTATATGTGCCGGCAGTAGCTTTATGTTGTAATGGAAGCACAAGCAGGGTTTAGCGCCATATATTGCGACACATTTTGGTGTCGTGCCAAGCAAATCACGCTTGCTGCATGAACATTAGTCATCACGATCGATTGCTCATACATAATATGTGTTGAAGAAAACAAACTAAAAAGGTGTTGTACACATTTATGACATTTTCTTTTGCATAGCGAAAGTGGCCTGCCTGAGGAAGGATCATTTTCGGTTGTTTATGACACCAGAAGCACTATGGGACATGCTCCAGCATTTCTTTTTTCTCATTGCACTGCAACACTGACATTTGGTGCTGCCACTCGAAGACTGCTTGCAGAGGTATGCCTTAGCATGCTTTTTCAATGCTTCTCACACTTTTGAGGCTTTCCTGACAGTCTTAAAGACGTCTGAGGTCATATTCAAGGTGTTATTATTACACGAGTGCCTTTTGCACAACAATTGTTTTCTTGTCACGCCAACTACTATCATGAGGGATAAGCAGCGAAGCATTGCTGTGCAAGTAAAAGACCTAACATTAGTAAAGTACAGCAAATACTGGTCGTCGTAATTCATTCAGCTGTTGGTTTACTTACACATGCAAGCTCGTCTACATCACGTGCATATGGAGCACTATGGTAGTTACTGCGGCTGAATATTACTCCAGTTGCCCAATAGTATAAATATTGAAGTAAATTTCTTTTAAAATATTCAGACAGTAAGCTGGAAGCTCTTGGTGAGTGAGTCAATGAAAGGAAACTGATGCAGGAACCTGCTTGCTAGCCGCATTGTTCAGTGAAAAATTTCTGCCCGAAATTGCGAGCATAATTCATTTGACGGTGATATATAGGGCTGTATCAACACTTTGCAATATTCCTTCATTGATATTGCAATGTATTTGTAAGGTTTCTTCAACCAATTATGTTGATGTCTATTTACTGCATGTGCCATAGAACTTCCGATAACATCACCAAGCTGCAGACAGCTTAATCGTGATTGCCATTAAGGAGAAAGCAATAGTTTGAAATTAGTGCTTCATATTTGCAGGTTCCTGACAATGTGTTAAGCAGTCATATTTGGCCCAGATAATCATGATAGAGCATTATGCACATCGTGATCTTCTTTATGCAATGCTTTCAAACAGTTCTAAGGCCTCTGCCTAGGGTTCTGCAGTACCAAATTAAACACATTGTTGGGAAAGTCATGTCTGCGACTGAGCCGTTCAATTCTTCCTACTTAGGTCATGGAGCGAACTGGCACCAGGGCTGCTGAGAACCTGTCTCAGTTAAATCAGTGGCAGGCAATGGCTGTTGACCTGACTGTGCTGCTTCGTGGTGTCCAAAATCGACAGCTTGACATGGTGGCTTTCTTTCTAAAGGCCAAAGAAGATGGTAAGTGATAAAGACTGAATGTGTATTCGCTTCACTATAAGCTTCACTCTTTGTTATTGTCTCTCATGGGACAGTTGGCTAATTTTATGTTGCCCGAATGTACGCGACCCCAGTGCAGCTGTTTGTGCTGTGAACCATACTGTAAATCTTCTTGGATGCTTTCGTTGACATAAAAAAAACAACACTAACTGCAGAAAGAGAGCCACATCTAAAAATTGTTTCGCTTTGCTCCCTAATTGGGGGAAGCAACATGTATTGTTTCGCATGGTATGCTGAAATCTTCATGTACTACAAAACTCTGTGTGGTTAAAGTTAATGGTTAGTACTGTGCTATGACATGTCCCATAGCCTAGGCATTGCATTGAGAGAGAGAGCCCAATCCGCATATGAATATATAAACTAAAGTGACATTGAATATTTTAAATTTGTAGTGGCTACTTGCCACTTATAGGCGAAGAAGTTTGACTGAATAAGTTTGACTGTGTTGTACATTGGTTACCTGGCATACCCTGAAACACTACATGGTGAACTCATATTGTAATTTAAGGTATAGTGTTTCTTTTTTGTTGGACCTAATGGCAACATTGCCACTCTCTTTTATGTATAATGCAAATGCAGTCAGCAGTGATCAGAGAAAGAGAAGTTCCTTGTTCGACCATACTGTTGATTCAAGTCTCACATTTTCTTGTGAACCTCCGTCTTGTCTGAAATGTGAAGGACTTGCCACTTGTATAATAGTTATACATTTTCAAGGATCATCCATGTTCTTATTTGTGGTCTGTTCACTTGCTTTTCAAGCCTTGGCAGCACAGTTATCCAAGGAGCCTGAGCCACGACAGAGCAGTGCTCAGTTACAGCTGCTGTCCAGGGAAGCTGAGACATGGAGCAAAGTGTTGGAAGAGCTGACGAATATCATCAGGCAAAATTCTGAGGACCTTTCATCCAAGCTGTTCTCCCAGCAATTGCTTCAGGTGACTACATCCTGCTCTGGGAAAAAACACCAAACGAAAGACCCAGCATCTCTATTTGTAAAACGGGGCAAAGCCATCGTCACGTACAGCTGTCTTTGGGAAAGCATGCCAGAGTGGCTATAAACTTAAACTTTTAGTATTACTTTCGTTCCAAGAATGTGGTTGTTACCTCCAAAGTCCCCATTCTGCACATACACCAATAAAGCATGCTTACCTTGCTTGTATGATTTTTTCTATAACTGAGCCATGCATAGTATCTAACTATTGTAAACATTTCTATTCGATAGACCACGGTAAATGTTTAACAGCCTATTCAGTGTTTTTCATTGGTCGTGCCAACTGTTTCCTATACGTCATGTCGTGATCCTCGTGTTATGAATAAAACATGTTTTCCTCTGATAGCAAGCTGCTGCATACTACAACCAGTTTACTTATAGTTAGCAGAATGCCATGCTCAGAATTTAAAGCTCCTATCAGATTTGCTGCTTATAATTTGTCTCTTGTGTCACACGTAAGAAACAAATTTTGGGGTTGTGCCTATTCGCAATCATCAGACATAGCAAAAAGATGGTGAGGACAGCACCTAAAGGGACCCTGCACCAATTTTTCAGCATTTTCAGAAAATGCTGCCAATTGGTAGTCGAGGCTCCTGAGAACATGCAAGCCAAAGATTATAGCGCAGCACGCGTCCTGGAATTCACAATTAATTCTCAAAGTCAGCAAGAAATCACTCACTCTTCTCTCGACAAATGATGCCATAAACCCAAATTACCACGCCATAAACACAAACTCCACGGCCATTGGCTGATTTGAGCATCGTGAGCTGCACAGTTGTCGCGGGATGGCGGGACGCGCCCGCGTGCTTGCTCGCGATCACATTGAAAGGAAGGCGTGCGTTCGAAGAAAAAGAACAGAGGAAATATTGTGCTCAAGGTTATGACATGCACTGACGAACAAATGTAGCTTCTTGCCCTCTTGTCATCCCCACCTGCGTAGCTTTCAGCGCGCTAGCTGATACGAAAGGAGAGAGAAAGCGCTTAAAGCATGCGACAAATCCCTGTAACTCCACTCAAGGATTCTAAAAATGTTCATGGCATTCGATTTGTGAGGCAATTAACTCCTTTAATGAAACCATTTGGTGATTACTTGGAGAAGTGTTTGCAGGGCCCCTTTAAACAATTTGTCACTGGCAAGAGATACGAGAGTATTGCTCGAGGTATATTTGCTACGCCATGTTGTCTGTTTCATACTGGCACTTCTAAGGTTGATCTTATTCCTCTCGCGACCATTGACGAGTATAGTCATCATGAGATTTTGTAACAAAATGATCGATGACGGCTGTACTCGTCATCAGCAAAAATTGGTATCGCATGGAATCAATGAAGACTGTACTCGTCATACTTGTGTTTCTTGATGCAAGATGGCCACACTTGTCCATGTTGGGCCATTTGTGCCTTGGCTTTCATTTTATTGCCATTTTTCATTGTATTGTCATGCAGCGAAGCCACCTTTGAGTTATCCTTTTTTTTACGCGATTAGTAACATAAAGGAACTCCATTGAATTGAAAGAATGGTCACTTTTATTCAGGGAAAGAAGCTATACAAATTGAGCGAAAAAAATTTTTTCATAATTTTGGCACATTTTTCTTCTTATTTTACGGTAGTGAAAGGGTCAATGTCTCATTTCACACCACTATTTCAGCTTCTACTGTCCAGCCTCGTCCACCTACTCAAAATGCTGCACCCACGAGATATGAATGACAGCTGGACTGAAAGGGCAGAGCTTCGCAGGAGTATCTGCAATACTCTTGCTACTTACCTGAGTCAGCTTCGAAGCCATGTTCACAGCAATGTGACGGAACAGCCTGTGCAACCCAAAGTTATTGCAGATGACTCAACATTGGAGTGGGACAGGCTCACTGACCAGGTGCTGCTCCCTCATAACCTTCAATTGTAAACATAGTCTGCAGTAAGATGTCCTGACAGATTTATTCCTGTTGTGTTGCATGTTCTGCACCACTGAACTGCTCAAACTGCACCAATTTACCCAATATCTAGTCTTGCAAGGTATCTTTGTACATTGAAGCTCAGAGCAACAGATACATTTCTATATTGTATATAGATATAATATAGAGTGAAGGCAAGATGCCTTCCCCATCTGCAGAGGCTTGAAGGGTTTTCTTGTTTTCTTGCTGTCGCATGTAGCTTTTAGTGCAGCATGTGCGCTGAACTGTATGAAATGTGGTGGTGTGTGTCATGAAGCAGTGGCAGAGCAACTTATGCTGCATTTAGTTTTCCAACTTGGCCCTCTTAATTTTAGTTTTTTTATAGCAGATATAACATATCTTTGGTACATGCTCTAGGGTTCTAGCAGGACATTAGTGGCATTTTATTGAGCATTTTTTTTTTCACCATGCGAGATTGATGCAGTTTTAGTGATATTGTAATCAGGACAGCCATTAAAAGAAGCCCGGAGATGTTACAGAGTACTTCGACAGCTTGAAGCATCACACTTTCTAGAGATAGTAGTTCCATTTCAACTTCATTCCAACAGTGTTCTCTTTCTGTTCTTTTCACCATTTGACATTGCCTTGCGTGGAACATTGCTGCTCCCTGCTACTGGCACCATCTTGAGCATAGATGTTCGGGCCCAGTTCTTCTATTGACTTGTAGTTTTGTGTTCTTCATGTATACTGCCTAGCACGCTGCTGTGTTTTCATTATGTTTGTCCTGAAGCACTATTTTGCCTTGACACAGGAGGTGGTTCTGAAGTGCGTTCGAAATGGAAATATACCTGAAGGCCAATACCACCTGTTGCGTCGTGGTAAGATGTTGAAGGCAGATCTTATGAAGTCTTTCAAAGAAGTGGCGGAGCGTGAAGCCCTGCAGTGCCTGCGCCGCAAGGACTTTGCTGAGGCTAACCGTGTCCTTGGCAATGTGGTGAGGCATTCCTGTGCTGTTCAAAGTGTGTGAGATTCATGAATGTTGCACCAGGGTGACCAATTCCTGTTCTTGCGAGGGAGTGCTCACTAGGCCTAATTACAGTAGACTCGTTAAGCAGAACCTGAAGGGAGCAGGAAAATGCGTTCCATTTAACAGGAGTTCCATTTACTGAGAGATGAACAGGGGTGCAGAATCCAAGTGCAAAACCAATTATATTAGAGGCAGTTGTTCCGTTTAAGCAGCAGTTCCGTTTAAGAGATATCCGTTTACTGAGAGTCTCCTGTAGTTTGTACCTAGACTAGTGAGGCCTCATTAATTGTCAGCAGATGCTAACGCTATTCACCTCATACCTTGATGAGATGCACTCAGGTTGCTACTAGGAATAATTGGGTGGGGGGATTGATGGGGAATATTTCAGCAACCTGTGGCCTACAGACTTTCCACGTAACAGTTCAGTAGTGTTGGAGACTACTTGTAACAAATGATGGAGAACACTTATTGGCAAAGGGCTTGAAGATTAATATGTAAAATACAAAGGTAATGTTCAGTATCCTGAACAGGAGCACAACAGCTTGTGATTACATTAATGTTAGCACTTTAGTATTAGAGCACATCTAGGCCAAGTATTCAAGAGGACACAAATCAGGGGAAAAAAGTTTTTATACAAACAGAAATGTTTTAGAATGCATATGAGAAGCACTCCCATTTCATCACTGGCAGCTTGCTATTATTCTTTATGAAGAAAGTGTACAATCATTGAATATTATCAATAGTACCTTATGGGACTGAAGCTTCGAGGACCTCGAAGAAGCTGTAGAAGTTAATTGGTGTGAAATGAAAGGTGGAAAAAAAATGAGTAGGCGTATAATTAAAGGGACCCTGAAACAGTTTTGATGATTTTGTACGAATACATTGGGCCGTTAGAGCAAGTCGTAAGGATCATTTACAGACCGATTTAAGCTATGTGCGTAAACTGTGTATTTTATTACAAGCCTTTAAAGCTGCGAATCGCCACCGATCACAGCGCCTCAGCTGTGATCCCCGCCCACTTCCAGTGTGTGTTGCACTGGAAGCGAGACGTCACGCAGGCGGCTGATCTGATTGGATATGTCCAGTCCACGTCACTGAACCTCCTGTGGGCAACGAGCGTCATCCACCTGTGTTACAACGTGCTCTGTGTTTACGTGAGCGGAGCGACAGTGTTTATCTCGAGGTTTCTTTTCTTGGACACAATGAACTGCCCTAGCTGTGTTGTGTACCACATATCTAGCAATTGGTGACTTGTAGCTGCGACATCGTGCAATGTTTGTGAGGCATCTGGTGAGCGGAATCCCTTCAGCTCGTCGCTGCAATAAGCGTCGCGCTCTCGCTATCCGTTCAACGCCACGATCCACATGTCTGCGGCTGTAACTTCACCCCTGAAGACACAACCACATTGCCAGGGTTTATGCTTATCGGTGATCGTTCTCGAACTCTTTTTGTTTGTCCGCATGCTTTTGCAGGTTGTTGCCGTACAGGAGAATAAAATAAGATCAACTGGTAGTGTGGCGGCACCTGTCGGAGCAAATATTAACCACTCCGCGAGCAGCGTGCTGCCGGGTACACTGGGCCTCCGAGATTGCGCGCCGACAGGTTGCGCGCAATCTCGGAGACCATGATTGGGTGAAGCTCAAGCCGTCGATTGCGCTTATGACAGCGCTGCGATCGCCGGCGATGCCAGCGTGTCTGTGAGTTGAGGGTGCAAGGCAGGGTGAGGAGGTGGGTATATATAGGGTCATTCCATGCCAACTGTCCCAGTCGGGGCGCTCGACAAAAATCAATTTCTCTGAAAAAATCTGAGAAAATTACACACATATAGACATTAGCTCTACAGTATTTTCCCAAAATATTTTGAGCGGCAAAAATTTTTCGGGTACGTGAGCGCCATTTGAACTTTTCGATATGGTGGAAAACCAGGTACGAAAGAAAAATTCGCTATAAATGGACCGTTTCACGCATTCATTCGAAACTTGCTTTTTTGTGTTTTTAGATCATCGCGCTTTCATTATAGGACGGTTGCTTAGAGCAGCTTTACATTTTCCACTCCTTGGTGCGTAGGTAAAATTGAGCAAATTGCAGCGTTTTCGGGAATTTTTTTACAAAAAACGATTGTAGACCAAATACATCAATTATTTTTATAGAACTCTCCATAAAACGTACGATCTTCTAAAGTTATTGTTTTGCCTGTGTGTGGCGCACAGGCTCTAAAATAAAACCCTGAACTTGGAAAAAACGCTACATTGGCCTATGTTCAGACGTCTGTAGCACTCTAAGGTGGTCCAAGAAAAAATAAGCAGAAAAGCGCATACTATTGAGAATTGTAACAACTTCATCCACAGAAAGTTTAATCGAAGTAGTTTTTGTTTTAGCCAAGAAAAAAATTTTTGAAGTTTAGTCCCACCATTTCATTGTTTTGCTATGGGGGCAGTACAAACCGACTGAATTTACAGCATAAAAAAAAAGAGGCAGTGTATTCGTAGCACATGGTCTTCAGCTCCTTTTGTTAGTGCTTTGTAATGTATATTACATATCAACGAGATGATAAACAGAGGGAAAAATATAACAGTACCATGGGCTTAGATGCCGAAATTCCCCAATAATGAATCGCGTTACTTATTGCATTGTTTACGCGCACCGGAGGCGGAGGCGGCGCCGGACAACTACTTCACAAAATAGGCTGTTGTGATCTCAAAACAGATGTAAAACGATGCATGTTACCAGACAGACAAATTCTACTTTAACCAAAATCTGCTGCCTGCAACCATCCAAATAAGGATGTGAAAAATAGCTTGGCATATCCCGTCCGTAGTGTCGCGGACGACGGACGGAATGCGTGAATACGCGGCGCGTTGTCACATCATGTGCCGTTCGTTGCGGAATACTTAGATGAACTCCGTTTGGATCCGCTATAAATGACCACGCTCACGCCTCCTTTCTCCGGTTTACATGAACTTTGAGACTTAACTTATTTTGACGCCAACTGATTCTCAGAGCCGCATGCAATAAGTAACGCGATTCATTATTGGGGAATTTCGGCATCTAAGCCCATGGTACTGTTATATTTTTACCTCTGTTTATCATCTCCTTGATATGTAATATACATTACAAAGCACTAACAAAAGGAGCTGAAAACGATGTGCTACGAATACACTACCTCTTTTTTTTATGCAGTAAATTCAGTCGGTTTGTACTGCCCCCATGGCAAAACAATGAAATGGTGGGACTAAACTTCAAAAATTTTTTTCTTGGCTAAAACAAAAACTACTTCGATTAAACTTTCTGTGGATGAAGTTGTTACAATTCTCAATCGTACGCGCTTTTCTGCTTATTTTTTCTTGGACCACCTTAGAGTGCTACAGACGTCTGAACATAGGCCAATGTAGCGTTTTTTCCAAGTTCAGGGTTTTATTTCAGAGCCTGTGCGCCACACACAGGCAAAACAAAACTTTTAAAAGATAGTACGTTTTATGGAGAGTTCTATAAAAATAATTGATCTATTTGGTCTACAATCGTCTTTTGTAAAAAAATTCCCGAAAACGCTGCAATTTGCTCAATTTTACCTACGCGCCAAGAAGAGAAAAATGTAAAGCTGCTCTAAGAAACCGTCCTATAATGAAAGCGCGATGCTCTAAAAACACAAAAAAGCAAAGTTCGAATGAATACGTGAAACGGTCCATTTATAGCGAATTTTTCTTTCGTACCTGGTTTTCCACCATATCGAGAAGTTCAAATGGCGCTCACGTGCCCGAAAAATTTTTGCCGCTCAAAATATTTTGGGAAAGTACTCTAGAACTAATGTCTATATGTGTGTAAATTTCTCAGATTTTTTCAGAGAAATTGATTTTTGTCGAGCGCCCCGACTGGGACAGTTGGCATGGAATGACCCTATATATAATTGTCCGTAGTGGCCTTGGTACACAGTGCATCGCTTAATTTCTGGTGTGAATGATTTAGGGATGCTCTTGCCTAAACGCTGACAAAACTTCAAAAAACAGTTTCAGGGTCCCTTTAAGGGATGTGAAGTTAGTGGTACAAATCGGAGAGCAGGTGACTGCGTCTTATACTACTGTAGTCAAGGTTATGATGAGTAAATGTAGAGGTAATGTACCGCATAGAGGAACCCAGCAAGAGGTTTATTAGAGCAACAAAATGGTTGTATTAAGAAGGAAAAATACATAGTCGAGATTGGTGGAGGGTTAGCTAGAGTAACAAGATTACACTCCGTTTACTCCAAATGCCTGCTCAGTATTTTGTGCTGATGTCATGCTTTCTGGGGCTCTTATTTAATATTTTTTTCTTCTGTGACATGCAGGGATATTCAAGTACGGAGAAGTTGAAAGAGATGCTAATGCTTTGTCGGGATCGTGGTATTACCAAGCTGCTAAAAGATGAGCTGTCAGGCACCGGTGTCTTGAGCAGCGACGAAACTCGTCTTCTAGAGAAAAGTGCCAGTATCGACGCCATATTTTGTGATAACAAGTCATGGGCGTGCTCAGCTGCTACACGGCATTGGTGAGAGAGTGAATATCTCCATAGGCGTGCCCACAGGGGGGGGCAGGGGGGCCGGCCACCCCCCCCGTAATCACCTAAGAGGGAGGCGCAAAATCTGCCCTGTACATTGACCCTTCTAGTCACATAAAAAAAGGAGGGGGGGGGGGCGCAAAATCTGCCCCATACATTGACTTAGTAGGGTGGGGGGCTGCTGCGATGAAACTTTGCCCCCCCTGATGGGGAACCCTGCGCACGCCTATGAATATCTCATTGATCGTTGAAATGTGGGAGTGTGTTTCGCTAAATTTTGTTTCCCTTCAATTCTGTGCTCTTGTTAACATCCATTGTGCTGAGTAACCAATCCTGGCAGTCAGTAGCAGTGAGCGAATGTGAAAGCAAGAATAATTTAACGAAAACGAAAATGATAAAATGTAGCTTCAACTTCTTTTATGTGAGCACTCTAACTTGAGACGCTATGTAGAGACTAATTCATGTGACCAGCAGAGAGAGTTATTGCAGAGATTTAGATTAGGGGATGCAAGCAGCGTTACACAAGATGTACAGGGAGAAGTGCTGCATGTGCACTGAACTTTTTTTGCTTGTGTCCATTGTTTCTCACGGTAATTAGCTTTGAATAAACGTGATTAATAAGAACCTCACGGAAACAAAGTCTAAGCTAGCTAAGACGAGCCATAGAAAGAAAGGAAACACTTAGGTTTTAAACATTGAAGTTGGTAGAGAAGATCAAGGTCAGAATCAATCTCATGGCAGCATTTCACAGCATACTTCGTCATCATCCTCCACCTCAATAAAGCTAGGGCGAGAAACCAATTGTCGCAATGTGTTATCACAGCAACACATTATTCACAAAGCACCTTAACGTGAGAAATTGCTGACAACGTCATGTAATATCAGGGAAGTTGTTTGCAATACAGTGTTAGTGAGGCTCAGAAAAAGCAAAATTGTGAGGAGAAAGGGGCTGTTTGAACAAATGTAGCCAAAGAAGACCCTAACATTCTTTTCTCTCCTTTCATATTTCTCTCTTCATCCATGTCTTTTCTACACACTTGTGATTTCATTTGATCCCTCGTACATTGCTCTATCTATAATACACTTTCTGTTCATCTGTTGTCTTTTGTTTTCTCCCATTTATTTCTTCTGCACCGCGTTCTAGAAGCTTTCAAGTGTAGCGCCTGCAATATCTTTCCTCCATAGTTGTGGAACATGACCAATATGCCCGAAGTTAAGACAGTACTGCCTTGAAATAAGTTCCAATTTAAGAACAGTGCTCGTGAAATGAAACGTGTCAATTTATGGCCTACAATGCATATACTTCCGTCTCTACCATCTTTAGTTTGTGTCACATCGGCATACTATTGGCTCATACACTTATGTGAGAACCAACATCACCTTTTGGGTCAAATTCAGAGTGACATGACATAATTAAGTTGGCCAATTGCACGCACCGGTTGTTATAATTAAACTTTTGATGTCTCGTTTCATTTTGTGAGCGCTGTACATTCTCTCCTAGATGGTGTATTCTTCTGAAAGCTTGTTTACAGAATTTTACAACTGTCTCTTTGGTTGTGACTTCTCATGAATCTTCACAGATGGGAAGCTTGATTTCTTTCTTTGTAATTGCTCAGGGCCACTGCAAAGCACAAACAGCCATATGGATCAAAGCAGGTTGTCACCACTGTGAAACCTTGCCAGCTAGCAGACGTAACTCACCACTGGGACATGGCGACAAACCGTGGTGTAACTGCACCTTACTGTCGACTTGCACCGTCCTGGCTCAAGTTTTGGGATTCTGACACTATCGACAGGGTGTTAACAGAGGGTCGGGCTGTACTTGCATCGCAAGGTGGGTAGCCATCGGTTTTTCTTTTTGATGTGAAGCATCTTATAGCGGAGTTCAATCCGGTGGTGGTGGTTGTGGTGGTGGTGATGGTGGTGTGCGGTGTGACCACCCTTACTGCGCATGCGCAAACCCACTCCACACACCCCTCTCTTAACATCGTGGTTTAGCGCTAAAGAAAGACAGACACATGTGAGAGACAGGACAGGCGCTACTAACAACTGGTTAGCGACACATCTATCTGCTTGTATAGAAATGAGATTAGGCTTTTTGATGTCACATGCCTGTAGCCTGATAAGTGGTGACGTCTTGTTACGCGTTCGTCACGTCTGCGCACCAGTGTGGTATTTATTCCATTGCAACCCTTGCAATAAACCAGTTGTTAGTAGCGCCTGTCCTGTCTCTCACATGTGTCTGTCTTTCTTTAGCGCTAAACCACGATGTTAAGTACTCGCCAACTCGCCCAACAACAAGTTCTTATTAAGCACACCCCTCTCTACTTCCCCTCTTCCATTCCCCTTTCCACTTCCCCCCTCTCTCTCCCTCTCCACTTCCCCCTACCCCTTCCCCTCTCCACCTCCCTTCTCCCCTCCCCCTCTCCCATCTCCCTCTCCACTTCCCCTCTCCCCCTCCCCTCCCCCTGTGAAACGCGGGCACTACGTGCCGAAACGCTGCTTCACATCGCCTCGTGGTCCCCTTTAGCGGGAGATGGTGTGATTTTTTAAAGTACCGCTGTAGCACATTTTTGAACATGATCAGAAAATGGACTCAATCCGTATACAATGCTGTCATGGACACGTGAGCCAGATATTGAATGCAGCAGGATACGTGAAATCTCACATAATAAGTCACTTGCTCCCTCCTATGGCTTTTGAGGCTCAAACCTTTTACTGCCTTATGGAACTTCAGTGGTGATAATACATGTAACATGATGTCACCGTAGATTCCAGCTACAGTCGAAGCTGGATATATTGAATCTGAATGGGATCACGAAAAAGTTCTATATATAGGTAATTATATATAGATATTTTTTATATTGAACATATGTTAAAGTGGAATTTACAATTGTTCAATATACACAATAATTCTTCCTATATGGTTTCGACATATGTGGGTTCAACTGTATTGGGCAAATGCTTGCATACCTTTCCAGATAGTTCTAGAAGTAAACGGTCACATTTTGTTATATTCAATTTATAACTGCAGCTGTCTGTTACCTTTGAGCACGGGGTTACTGATATAAAAGAGTAAGGAAGAGCTGCTATTGTTCCATTTAGGTCAGATTCCTGTGAACCCATAATTGTTGCACTTTGTGCAGATTTCTGCAAGTTGAGTCTCTTTTCATGATGAATTGGCACTCTTTTCTCTAGACAATGTTCACCTTGGGCCTGGCAATGATTCCTGGCGTCTTTTTCTGGAGTATGGTCTACTTGAAAAAGCCCTAGCCAGTCCATTACCATGTGAGGCTGTGGAGGAGACAAGCTGCATGATGCACATTCGTCGCCAGCTGCTTGGAGCTTTGGCGAGGTGAGAAAGCTGATGTCATTGGTTTTATGTTGAAATAGAGCAATCTCTAAGCTATTTTGAAGTGCGTGTGTTATAATTATAGGCTACTTTTTATTTCATAGTAAACTAATTACAAAACGTCAGGACAGTGCTGTAACAGTGTCATCTGTGGAGATAGGTTTGCGAGACGCTTAGCCTACGAGGCGACCGGCAAGGGACGCAACGTTCTCCACTGCCGCAGCGAACAAAGACGCTACAGCCGGGTTCGCCGATTCTCCGGCACGGCGCAGAAAAGGCACTCGAGGCAGGAGTCAACAAACAACACGGGTTTATTAACCCAAGATGCAGCACAGTACACCAGTCACGGGCTTGCAGGCCATAAAGGGAACTCCGCAAAACCGATCGAGTACGCTTGCCAGCGGCGCTACGACTATCACACAAAGGGCAGCAGTCGAGCACACGAACGAGAAGCCACCTGCTAGAGCAGCGCATCAACCTCTCGTGCCAGCCTGAGGGCATTTCACGCGGGCAAGCCAGCGCCAGACAGAAGCGAGCTTAAGGGGGAAGGGTGTTGTCACTGGTGCCCAATGAGGACAGGCGCAGCGCAGTGACGTAGGCTAGCGGGGTGGCGTGAACATGTCGAGACATGTGCGGATGCACTCCCGCGCGCCGGGAAGCAGACACATGACTCGCACCAGACAAAGAGGCCTGGCGCTGCCGCCGTGGTCGCCATACTGCCGATTAACGGCGGTTCCCTGCGCCCGAGCCGCACGGGGCCAACACACGCGCTAGCTGGGGAACGAGGTGCCAAAGGGGAGGGCGCGCTCGATTCCCACACATCGTATCGAGTGGTACTAGCACTTTACTTAGGTAAAGTGCTAGTACTTTGCATAGTGCTCGTACTTGTGCACTACTGAAGTGCATAAGTGCCTAAGTGCACAAAGTGTACAGTGCTAGTACCACTCGAGCTTACGCTCAAGCACTTTACAGTGCACCGTATGAATAACTTTTCTTCGTGCAATGTGCTTTGACTATGTATGTAATATTTTCTCCTGTCATGTTGTTAGGGAAGGCCATGTGGACGAAGACACACTTGAAGACTTCGAGGCGCTTCTTGGTCTTTTGGGCGAAGTTGGATTGCGTCCGTCTCAGCTGACGACTTCATTGCATGGTGCTATCACGCCGGAGGACTTTGTACACCGCATGGTGCATTTTTGCCTACAGCACAAGCTGTACCACTTGCTGTGCCTCTTCCTGAAGGACCTCTGGTATGCATAAATGAGTGGATCACTTTATCCGATCAGTTCTTGCTTTAATGCCCAAGCATTAGAAGCTTCATTATGAGTGAAAAGTGTGGGAAAAGCGCACATGAGTTTTGTCATACACAATAAAATTGCCCCCTATTGTAAAAAAAAAAGTAGGAAACGAAGCAATAAAAAATGCATAAAAGAAACAACAATTCAGTATAAAATGGAAACTAATTTAAAAACTGGAGATGCCACAGGAGTCAAACCCAGGACTTGTATGACAGATGCCCTATACTGCAACCATTGTGCTATGGATGCGGGAATCGATCGGATTAATAGAACACCCATAAAATCAAATTAAGTGAAAAGCCATATGAACTAAATTTTCCGAGAGCCCACTGTATTATTAGGTCTGTGCTGCATGTGATAGTGTAATGACATTTATAATATTACAATTGCGTTGCTTATGTTGGCAAAAATTTCGTGTTTGAAGCATTCATATGAGAGACACCGCCTACCAGGGCTGTTAGCACTTACGTTCATTGTCAAAATTTATTGAGTGTAAGATACTAAAAGCATCTGGATCTTTTCAAAGCATGGGCGTGCAGCCTTGGATTTAGATTTTCTAATAACTACATTTAAAGACTGAGCAGTAACAGAACTTTTCTAGAAATGTGCATTTTGTAAGCTATTAAGGGGAGACGTGGGTCTTAAAAAATATTTGTTTAATAGTTGGTGAACTGAATGAAATGATATACACCTATTCAGTATTTTCTGCAGATTTCAAGTCTCTAAATAGATTTTTATTAGCTGCATTAGTACAAAAGATATGCAATTTCTAAAATACCATATTTTCTCGCACATAACCAGCACCAAAAAACGGGAAAATGTGCTTAAAAAGTGGAGGTGCGGGTTATATGCAGGGGTTATATGCATATCTTTTTCTTTTTTTGTAGAGTTAAAGTTAGGGTTGCAGGTTATATGCGGGAACGGGTCATATGCAAGAAAATACAGTATTTTTTGTGATAATCATAAATAGTATGCAGCAGAAATTTTTCGCTCATGTTTACATATGCTTATTTTGCATTTGAAGTTCATTGAAGACAATCAAATTAGCATCACCAGCTAGACCAGCTTTCTGGCAAGCATGCCACATGCTTTGCTTTTGTGTTTGACAAAGCGAAGATACCGAAAAGCCCTGTAAGAAATATGCTAAGTTCATTTTGGAAATTGCATATCCTTTTGTTCTAATGCAGCTATTAAAAATTTACTAGAGATTTGGAATCTGAAGGGAACACTAAATAGGTGTGTTTAAATTTCATTCAGTTCACCTAACTAAAAACTTGCAGGGTCTCTTATGCACACACAAACCTAAAATGACTGGAAGGTGAAACCCATCTTCTTTTTCTTCTCAGTTGATGTATTGTTCCTGCACTGCCATCCTACGAAAGCTTTCTGCAACTAATGTGGTTTTGCATTGCCTCCAGGATCGGAGGCGCAAACCTGGTTTTGCACTGCCTTCTTGATCAACCCACCGTTGACCAAGCTAAGATGCATGTGACGACGTCATCATGTGATGTCACTATGACGTCATAATGGCATCACAAATTTTGGAAATCTGTGACGTCATGATGACGTCATCACATGATGATGATCTTTTGCATAACTTGTGTGGATGCCCGCGGGAGATACCGACGCGGGACGCCAGTCAATTTTTGCATTTGATGAGGCATCTAAGGCTGTCGCCTAAATAAAAAAAATTTTTAAGACCCACATCTCCCCTTAGTGGCAACGGTGCAACAAGTGCAGATTATAGCGATTTTACACATGTGGATTCTAAAAAAAAAGAAACATTAAATATACATGATGCATTGCATATAATTAAATATATTGTCTGCTAACATCAGAGCTTTATTTTCTGATTTATAGCCACGAACTGCCACCTTTGTGTCCCCGATGCAACAGTTCCTTTGTGTCAGCTCTGCGTGAACACTGGTGCTGGATGGAAGACCCAAATGGTGAATTCCATTATTTTGTTGATATGGCAAATAAAGGGCTGTGTGTTCTATGTTTTTTAGCACATTTGACATATATTTGGCAAGATCATTGATTCCTCTATTGAATATGTACAGTACTGTAAGAAATAACGCTCACTCTGCCATGACTTTTAGCCGCTGGTTCAAATAGCTGCTGACTTTGTACGTGTGAAAGTTTCCGATGAACCTGGATTAAGCACGCGATCACCCCACGAGAGCTTGGATATATTAAATTTCAATCAGCCATTGGCACATTCATTGTTTCTTTGTCTTTCACCGACTTGCTGCATTCTGTGAGTCCCGCAAACAGCATGTTTTTACTAGTTCAGTCTTCATGCTTTTCTGAGGTCTTGCCAAGAAATTAAATTTTCAACAGCTGGCAGCAACACTTTCTAGTTTTCAAGAAAAATGAGTGAATAATCCTATCAAGAATAAATTATATTGCTCTGTTATACTTGGAGCAACTTTAAACTTTAAATATTGGTCTGCAGACCAATATTTTGTTGTAGTCAGAAAGTGTCTTTCCGTTGCAGCAAACTTTGCAGTACAACTATGCAAGTAGTTACATGTGTGATAATGTGGCACTGAAGTAAGCACTCAGTCTGGATGATTGTGTTCTTGGATTTAGTCCGTATTAATTTATGAATTTCACTTTTACTAAGGAAATGACATGTATAGCTGCTGAGAATAATGAAGATGCAGTCATTTTTTTAGCAATACTGCCAATCTCAAAGGAGATCGTAGCAGGGAGGGCATACACGTAAATACATTTGATATCATATTGTAATCTTTGATGCAACTCATTGAACTTTGAAATAATATATGCCTGTGCAAGCACAAGGGGTCAGACTTTTTAAGTTTGTTTTGGCAAACTGTGCTAAGTGCCTAAACTAGATGCAACTTTTCTGTGTCTTTTTCCTTTTTTTTTTCCAGATGCTGTCAAAGCGCGGCGTGCAATGGCAGCACTCGCAAAATGCCTGCCAAAAAAGGATGGCAGCGAGGATCCTGTTACGTTCTTCGCCGTGGCATCTACACCTATCGACCCTGAAGACATATCCTTGTACCAGCTTCTTCAGAAGGGAACACCATTTGAAACCGGTGGTCTTTTCGGGTGGCAGTCTACGAATGTCTGTCAAGGTATGGCTATTGACGTTATGAACTATCACTGTTGGTAATGGTAAGCTGCAAATAACTGTAGAGAAAGTAAGTTTGTAAATTGCTTTACTCTTTTTTTTTTACTTGGTATCATCCTGCCACGGTGGCACAATGGCTGTGGTATATTGCTGCTGAGCTGTCACTTTTCAATACAGGCTGAACCCAGAAATGCTTGCGTGCCAAAATTTTGGTGCGCAGTAAATATCGCCAAGTGATTGAATACAAATATTATAACTATTTTTTATGGAAGAGCACCAAGCTTTTAAATACCTAGCAGGCAGATATTAAATACCTTAAAATATGTCTGCTCAAGGGTTTGGAGACACTTGCATTTCGTACATGTTTATAGCAGACTTGTTTTTGCTTGGAACAGAAATTTGTCTGAACTTCTTCATTTTCCTTTGCCTAAAGTTTCATATAGAGCCTAGTGAAGGGGGCACATGGCACTTGAATAAAAGTTTTTTATTTATTGATCGATTTTGATGAAACTTCCTGAGTTTATGTACATTTGTGTGCTGATTTCAAATATGCAATTATTTGTCTAGTATAAAGTGCAGTTTTTAAAATAGAAAATATTTCATGTGCCCATTGGGGAGCAAGATTTTTTCTAAACTGAGAGAGCTACAAAGCATATCAGCATATCAGAATACTAATCTGGAATCAGAACTGAGTGCAGTGCAACAAAAATGGATGTTCTAAACCCATTGGAACAAAAGTTACAATATGTTGAACATTCATGAGTGAAATCTCAGCTTGAAATTGACTCAGTTGTGGACGTTCAACATACAATAACTTTTGTTCAAATGGGTTTAGAACATCCGCTTTTGTTGCATTTGACTCAGTTCTGATTCCAGATTATTGTGATATGCTGATTTACTTTGTAACTCTCTCAGTTTAGAAGAAAATCTTGCTCCCCAATGGGGACATGAAATATTTTGTATTTCAAAAACTGCACAATATACTAGAAAAGTAACTGCATATTTGAAATGGTCACACAAATGTACATAAACTCAAGGAGTTTCATCAAAATTGATCAAGAAATAAAGAAAGATTTTTAAGAGCAGTGTCCCCCCTGAAATGAATGCAATGAAGTTTATCATTATCTTCATTTCTTTTTCCATTCCTGAAGTGGACTCGGAAGGTTCCTCACTCCCACACTTTTCCCAACCGTCATTACGAGACAAGTTTGGCCTGCGCGAAGAGCTGGGCTACACCTATTACCTACACAAGGGGCGCCCCTGTGCTGCGACATTCAAGTTTTTGGCTCAAGAGATACTCCAGCATGGCTGCCTTTTCAGCAAAAGGTAGGCTGATAAGTAGGGGTGTGCGAATATTCGAAATTTCGAATATTTTTCTAATAGTGTTTGCTATTCGATTCGATTCGCACTGAAATTCTACTATTCGAACTATTCGAACTTCCCAAAGACAAATGCAGTCAACGTCCGGTTGAAAGTGACTCCTTCAGATTTGCAATATGCTTCACCTCATTACACACTCGTATTGCGGCAAAGCTGCCTTTCAAGCTCCGTTACGGTCGAACTTAGGCAAGAGACAGTCAACGTCTGATTGGAAGTGGTCCCTAGATGTTCAATATGCTTCACTTCATCACAACCCCGTATTGCGACAAAGCTGCCTTTCAAGCTCCGCTACGGTCGCAAATGTATTAACTCAAGAAAACGCTGGTTCCAATATGAAGATGAAAGATGTGGCAGAGTTGGGGGCTCAGTTAATGCTGTTTTGGACCTGAAATTTGGGCAGGAAGTCCAAAAAATCGGACGCTGAAGCTTTTTAGCATCCAAAATTTCAGATGTTCTTATATATCGACGTCTACGAGGCAGATTTGGAACTCCGGACTTGAAGGGAGCACACCCTTGTCTGCCACATCAGTTGGCCTTTCACAGCAGTTGAAAGAGGAGGAGAGGCTGAGGAAATGGCATCTCTGCCTATCACGTGTAAAGTGTTGTTGGCAACACTTTTGTTGCACCAAATCATGTACATAAATACAATTCGGCCTCTACATTGCCTCACTCTTGATAAGAAAGACAACTATGAAATACGACCCCACCGGCGCTTCATCAACCTAGCGAAAAGCAACACTTTCATGTTGCGATCTCACAAGAACATACTTAGGGATTCTCTGCAACTTTTTCTGTAATATCACTTCGAATTATTCGAAAAATGTTTGAGAAATATTCGAAAATTATTCGAAATTATTCGATTCGATTCGCACTCAATCTTTATTATTCGAATTCGCTTCGCACCCAAAATTTTGCTATTTGCACAGCTCTACTGATAAGTTGAAGGTTATCTCTTCAAATTGACCTTGAATTTCTGGTTGCGCATAATCCCAAGGACCTCCTCGTGCTTTGTACCTAAGGAGCTTACGCTATTCTTTTCATAATGTACTTGTTCGCTCATGCATGCATGCATGCATGCAACATACTCAGTTATTTCCTCTGCACTGTCACTGTCATCACCGTTCAGGATTAGTTCAGCAGCATGCTTGTGGATATAGTCATTTTCCGTGCCATTTGCAGCATTAGGTATATGAGGAAGTTTAAACCTTTTACAAGGGTATCTAAAAGTGTGCTTAGAAAGGGTTGATGAACTTGAAAGGACATACTGATGGGCTAGTTGGTTGTGCATAACTCAGAACAGTAGCCCAACGAAACACGCGAACAGTGACAAGTAAAGATGGGACACAGAGCTAACTAACAACTCAGTGTTTATTGCACGTGATCACATATATATACGCACATGACACTGCGCGAAGGAAAAAAACAGAGGGGGGGTGGGGCGAGGGGCATACAAGGCAATCGACCAAACAATCAAACAGGCGGCTGACGTGACAAAAATAGCATTTCCTTCTCCGATAGACATATTGGAGAAGGAAGGAATAGACAAAAGTTCTGATCAGCTCACGAGGGAAGTTATCGAAGCGGCAGAGATTAAATATAGAGACACTGTGAGTTGCCTTTCGATATGTCTATTGGAAAAGGAAATGCTATTTTTGTCGTGTCAGCCGCCTGTTTGATTATTTGGTCAATTGCCTTGTGTGCTCCTCGCCCCCACCTCCCTTTTTTTTTCTCTTCGCGCAGTGTCGTGTGTGTATACAGTGAAACCTCGGTGATACGAATCTCATGGGACCACTAAAATATTTGTATCATCCGAAATTCGTATCACCAGAAAGCATGGAAAATTAGCATGCAACAAAAGAAAGCTGGCATACATTTTCATTTATTGTTTTTTAGTGCCGCAGCAACGTTAGGAAGAACCCTGAATGATTGTCAGTTAAGTTTTTAGATGTCGGCAGTCATACCTGCACTCCTAAATATACGTCCTGTACGCGCATATTTAATTAATGAACCAGGTGCGTTGTGACCCGCGACAGCAGTAGCCCCATCCAAATTTTAGTATGCTTTTTTTTGCATGACACCGGAGTACTACAGAGAAAGTAACAAAAAATGCGCTTTGACGCGATGGATCAAGGCCACAAAATTACAGAACCACGGTCCTGTGTTATGATTTTCTATTGCGGAGGTGTTGGGGATGGTTTTTGGGAAATTTACGACCGTGTCCGCACAAGTGCGACCTCAACGGTCGCGCATGTTGACGTTGTGAGGCCTCACTCCTTCGCCAAGACCGTCCTCGCCTTCTTTTGGTCCTCGTCCCCCTTTCATAGGATGTCTGATGCACGAGGCAGGCACTTGTAAACACAGTACAGCGACAGGAGCCTGCGTCGACGCGTTAGAAAAAAAAAGCATTGTGCTAATGTCCTCTGTAATCTAAACGCGAAGGCACACGGAGGCACATAAGAGCCTCAAAGATTCGCGCACACAATGTCGGAGGCCGTGACGCGTCTCTGAAGGTTTATTCTGACCGTAAGAAGTTTTTCTTACATCGTGATTCTGACAATTTGGCGGTGCGGCGCGCATGCCCATGCTTGCGTTCCCGCGCTCGCACGTGTATGGGCGTTTTCCGTGACAGCGCGGACAGCACCTCTTCGTACCTGGGGTGGCAGCGTACGTTCGTATCAAACATCGCTGGGTGAAAATCGGTTCGCAACAACCTTACTCCATTAGATTGCAGGCCAATGGGCCTTGGCCGGGACCAACGAAAAATTTGTATCACCCCGAAATTCGTATGAGCTCTGATCGTATCACCGAGGTTTCACTGTATATATGCGATCATATGCAATAAACACCGAGTTGTTATTTAATGCTGTGTCCCATCTGCCGTCCATGTGTTTCTTTGCGCTACTGTTCTGGGTGATGAACTTACTTTTCATTGAATATTTTTAGGGGGTATACTTTTTTTTTTCAATTTCAGCTTGCCAATTCCAGGGCTCACTCAGTTGTATATGGTGTATATGCAACAAAACCTTCTAAATACTTTGCTTGGTGTTGTATCTTCCTTGCTGTAACAACTAATCACATAAAGGCTTGTATACATGATCTTTCCTGTTAACAGAATTCTAATCTTTCTATACATAGGCATGCCTTGTTATTCATTCATATGCATATTTTATGTTTGTATCTGTGTGCTGAACATGTTTTGAAACCTGGTAATGATAAAGCTAAAGAGACATCCTAAAGCCTAGCCTTTTGAAGACTAGGCATATTCAGAGACATTACAGTAAGTGTTTTAAAACTGGTAAGTTTTGTGAAGCTTACCCTGCACTGCAGCAGTTGGATTTGGTAGTTTGATTCATTTAATAATACTGTAGACTCTCAGTAAATGCAAATCTCTTAAACAGAACTGCTGCTTAAATGGAACAACTGCCTCTCGTATAATTGGTTTCGTACTTGTATTCTGCACCCCTGTTCATCTCTCAGTAAACGGAACACCTCTTGCCTCTCAAATGGAACATAGTTTCCTGGTCCCTTCAGGTTCCGTTTAATGAGAGTCTACTTACAAGGACAGAACGTTGAGGCTACTTCAAGCAAAAGATCATAGTAGCACCACCCACAAGTGTGTGAGAAAAGACATCAAGTAAATGTCACCTTCGTTACACAATGCACCCTGTAATCCCTGTACTGCATGTATGACAGCGCATAGATTGAGGAAGTCAATGCTGTTTGTTTGCGTGCCTTTTTTTTTTTTGTAGGATTCGGGGTGCTTGCAACAGAGCCTGGAGACTTGCCGAGCGAAACACGGATGACATGAAGATGGTCGCTTCGAGTGTTGCCTTTGCAGAACTCCTGGGCACTGACTCTCGGAACTTCAGGCTGAACCTGAGAATGGCACGACTTGTCTTTCCCAACAGTCCTTTAGGTGCCTGTTGTTATATTTTGTTGATGTGTTTATCATTTATTTATGATGCGCTTTCAAATAACACAATGCCAGCTAATGCCCTTGCCACAAAAATGTGTTGCAATAAGACCTTCTTGTAGGCTAGTTGGTTCATATTGAACGGGTGGCATTCTGCGCAAGCACGAAGGAAGGAAGTAGAAGAAGAGACTGCATTCTTTCCTGTTGGAACGGGGTCTTTTTCTCCTTGCTTCTTTCGTGCTAGTGCAGTACGTCGCCTCTTTGTCACAAAAAGCCAAGGAAACCTTTAGCCTGGTTGGTTGATTTCTTTTCTGACAGGTTCATTTCGAATGTGTGACTTAGGCAGCACAGACTCAGGCTAAACTTCGTTGTTAATTTTGAAAACAGTACACCAAAAGCATATTTGCATGCCTTGATGATCACATGCATTTCTTAGTTGAACTACTTTGCCATGAATATTCGAAAATAGCTGCTGTGTCATAACAAGATGTCTCATCTTAAATGTGTATAGCAGTAGGGGAGAAGTGTATTATCAGTGGAGGAACTGATTGAAAAAAAAAAGCAAACAGCCAGAAGAGAAGACCAACATATGGATAGCACTGGTACTCATGAATTAATGCAGTTGTTTTATGCGCTTAGTTCTTCACTTACCCCCTTCATGCACTTTGTACACTATCGTGCACATCATGATAGCACCAAAAAAGCAAACGCGCAAACGCACAGAAGAAAATTGTGGTACATGCATCTTAAAACATGTCTGTTTCTTTTTCAGGTATAAGATAAGATTGAATAATATATTGCCACGCGCACCCCTTTTTCTAGGTAACCAGTCCGTCACACGTATAACCACTGCCTTTCGCAAACCACACCTGAATGTCTGGGAACCTTCCAGGTTACTTTAGAATCTTCTGATAGGTTTGAGCACGCACGAGCAGTTGAGTTTCTTCTGGAACTAGCGCGGCCACCAGCGATAAGACTCGAATGTTCTATGCCGCATGTATAAATGCCGACGCGCCTAACCGCAGATCAGATTATCGATGACTAACACTCTATTGACCGCTATCAGTGTGCAGCGTGTATTTCTTGTAGTTTGACTTTTTGATTCCTAATCACAAGTTCGCCCAAATGAAGAGGTACGTCTTTAATAGCCTGACTGCTGTCTTCTCTGCCGTCACGACTATGTAACAGTATGTTGAGTGTTTTATTAAAATGAATTGGCAGGTAGGCAGCTGGCTGTGTGCTCTCAGTGTCACTACCTTCATTGCTTTTCACTATGATTTATTTCAGCCATATTTGTCATGTTTTTGAATGGAAAACAACTCAAAAGCGTTCTCCTCAATTGCCTTGATGGCGGTAGAATGAAGCAAAAATGACGGCATGAATGGGCCATAGGAGTCTGATAAAGGTCTGATTGCAGGCCTCGTCTGCAGTTTTCAAGGCATCTGACTTAATATAAAGTCCTTATATTGTTGAACCAATAGTAATTTAGATACCACTTATTAAAACTGAAATTTTCACCAGTATGTGTGGAATGTTTGCAGGAGAAGTCCTTAGAGCTCTTCGTCACAACAAGGACGTTGCCAGAAAGCTCCTGCATCAAGGAGTCATTTCACTTCAGCGGGCCCTCCAAGGATCGTCTCATGCAGCGTGAGCATATGAGCTATGCGTGTTTCATTTTAGTGTTTAATGATGTCTTTCACATTTGTATAGTTTCTTCCTATGAATTTCTGGTTATATGGTGACTACTGCCACTCAATATATAGATCAAACATTGTCATCCTTTTTTTTCCAGAGTTGTCGCTCGATTTCTCCAGTTTTCTGTCACATTTTTTGCAGCTTGTGAGAGTTGATGGCCTTTGTTGTGTTTTCACCACGTTTGTGGTTCTTTTTACTTCATGAAATTTCAGTGTTACCTGGACAGATATGCGCATTTTGATGCCTAAATTCTCGTTATTGGTGAGAACAATGGGAATGCTATAACTATGATTGTTTTATTATTGTTAGTGTAATTGGAAGATAGCAGTATAGATCAGAGAACAAATGATGGCTGGTATGCGAAGTCAGGACAGTGTGATGAAAAAGGAAAATTTGCGCGTATAGTTGGAGCTGGACAAAAGCAGACAGAGATTGGTGGGAGATGCCATAGTCATGCAGTTGTAGTGGAGGGACTAGTAGTGGAGGGGAAAGGCAGCTAGTTTTGAAAATAATTTTACCTCTAAGTAACTTATCAAATATAGCCAATTCCAGAAACTTATATGCTAATGTCCTGATGCAAAATGTATATTTATAAGTTATACCCCTGTCACATGGCACATGTAATGTCATTCGCAGCGAATGTGATTACAGTAAAACCTCGGTGATACGATCACAGCTCGTACGAATTTCGGGGTGATACGAATTTTTCTGTGGTCCCGGCCAAGGCCCATTAATCCTGCAATGTATTGGAGTACGGTTGCTGCGAACCGATTTGCACCCCGCGACGTTTGATACGAACGTACGCTATCGCACAGGTACGAACAGGTGCTGCCCGTGCTGTTGCGGAAGACTCGGCAATCACGCGCGGGCGCGGGCATGCGCGCTGCGCGACCATCAACGGTGCGTCATTGCCTACGAGATAGTGCGCGCGAATCTTGGAGGCCTTTAGGCGCCTTCGCATTTAGATTACACACGCACGCATGCACCGTATATTTACGAGTACAAGTATGATCGCTGTTGTCTAAAAGTTTACTGGCAATCATTCAGACCTGTTCATGACGTCGCTGCAGCCCCGAGAAACACTAAATAAAAACGTATTGCAACTTTCTTTTGTCGCATACTAATTTTCCATGTCTTCTGGTGATACGAATTTCGGATGATACGAATATTTTTGGTAACCCTGCGAGATTCGTATCACTGAGGTTTTACTGTATGTGTTAATGCCATTTTTGTTGCTGCTATACAGGCATGGTGAATGACATTCAAAGCTAATGGCATTCAGCCATCGAGTGAGCTTTCCGAGCTCATGCATGCGCGACATGTGTAATCTAGATGGCGGGGGCTTGACAAAAATTTACAAAAACAATAACCGAAAGCAGAATGTAATAAATGTTAAAGTTTTTATTAATGGCTGTTGTTAACTTTTCAGTAACTTTTTTATGTAGCAGCATGATAGTTGAAGCAATTTGGTCAACTATATTCTTTTTGCCAGACTCCGACTTGATGCCAGCACCACCTATCGGCCATGTTTACAAATGCTTGTCTGTTATTTCTTCTATTTCAATTTGTCCATGCTGTTTTAGGGAAGTAGTGCCGCAGTAGCAAGGTTGCGATTTCGTGTGTGATATCTGTCTGCCAGACATGGAGGCAAACTCTGCAGTTTCTTCAGTGGAGAATAAGAAGAAGCAAAAAGCCCACTGGACTGATGACTAATATCTACATCAATTGCGAATGCCATTTTGTATACCCTTGTAGATCAGGAATGCAAGATTGTAATGACATTCCGTATGAGTGTCATTTATTGCGAATGAGATTACATATGGCGTGTGACGGGTATTAATTGAATCGGATTTTGTAAATGACATTGCTTTTGTGAATCATTTCATTAAATGACGTAACAGCTAGTGACACGCTTTTCTTTGCACCCTTGTTGTCATTTAGGTTGGATGAAGCGTGCAGTAGTGGGACATTTCTGTTGCACCGCTTTGCATGCGAACACGGCCTGGATACACCCGATGTGATGCTTCGTGTGTGTGCGGCGTCCGGTGACTGGCTGGGCTTTCTTCTTTGGGCACAGCTGCTGCAGCTGCCAAGGGCACAGGTGAGGCATTGCACTCTATGTGCATACCTCTATGCGGTGGTCTAGACGAAGGTCTAGTTTACCCATGTCTGTTCAAGATGGTGTTAGTGACACTATAAAACTATGAAAAAAAAATGCAGAACTCGTGCGCTGTGGGAAGCAACATAAGCAAAGCCTGATGTGTGAGAGTGGACGGTACTGTACTATAAAAGCTGGTGCGAAAGGTCAGCGGGCAGTGTAAACTTGTGAACATCTTAAACCGGGCCAGCCACTGTGATCGTGCTGAAATTTGTCGCTGCTAAATGGGTTGGTGCATGGCAAGTTATCATAGGAAGCTTGCCGCTTATGTGTTCTATGGGTCGTGCATCAGTGATTGCGTCTGAGATTATGCCACGGAAAAGGAATAAACTTGTTTGCAGGCAGAAAACTTCGAATTGCCATACTTGCACGCTGCACCCCTGTAATGCATGATGCATATGCACACATCAAGCTGCAAGATGGCCAAACGCAAAATACATGTGTAGCGCTCATCGTCACAAAACATCAAGTGGATATTACCTTAACAAAGCTCAATGTTGAGCAAATGTTTCAAATGAATTTTTCATGCTGTTAGCATCGTAAAGAAAAACGCTATAGATTTTTTCTGTTGAAGTTAATTTCTTGTACTTCCCAATATTTTGGCATTCTTGTGATCCTGTCAATTTTTAAAAAGTTATTCAGGAAAGTGAAATGTAAAATTAGCATAATTTTCCTTACAAAACAGCCAATTTCAAAAACATATATGCTATATGATTCGTGCTATATGATTTTGATGCTATGTGATTGTGGTGCTCAAATTTTAGTTAGGCACTCTCAGTGGCTTGTTGAAGATTCCTATTCGGAGATGTGTTTCTCATGCAACTCCTCGCCACAACAGTTACTGAGGAGCATCATTCGAGAGTAGTGCTGTTGTACACATGCGTATTATTCGAGACAGCGCTGCTGTACACACAAAAAAGAAGAGTCTCATTTGTGAAGAAGGAGCCTCTGCGATTGGAGACAAAATAGTGTTTACATGCTTGCTGTTTCATACTTCATTTGCACTTCGCAAGGGTCATTGAATGCGAAAGTAACTTCTGTGGCTTTTGATGTGGGGTCAACTCATACTACTTTTTTTGTTTGTATCAGGTGCTGGAATTAGTGCCCCTTTTTGAAGGTGACTGCCTTAGAGAACACCTAACTAAGGCCCTTTCTGTGGTGAGTTCCCTGCGACCAAGCGAGCACCGTCGAAGAGACTTGAGGGCATCACTCTACGCTCGCATAGGTCTGCAAGCACCAGCTGCCAAGTCACAAGAACAGCAGGGTAAGCGCAGTGTAGAACCTTGCACACTGCATTGAATGAGCAACACGCGTAGAAAGGAATGATCGAATTCACTTGAACCCTATCTACACGCACGATGTTAGTTCTTGTTTTCCTGGCTGCAGTGTTGCATTTGCTCACTGTTGTTGGCTTTTGGCTTCCTGACTCGGAACATTTTCTCTGATCTTGCTTTCTTCTCACGAACAATGTATGAGTAGGAGTTTAGTATATTTACTCTGTACACTAAGACACTGCAGACGATCAACAAGGAACTACAAAGACCTCCTGGCATATATTATTTTGTCTTACCATTGACGTTCTTACCAGGGTTATAAGTTGTCACTGACAACATTAACCAGCACGGTCTCTACTCTATGTATCATGTGATTGGCAAAGAAGGGAAAATTAAGCCTGGAGTCAGTACCCTGACAACAATATCATCTTCGTAAGGACCCAGACTAGCATAAGCGTGCGCAGAGGGGGGGCCGGGGGGCGGCCGCCCGCCCTAGTCACATAAGAAAAGGGGGGTGCAAAGTCTGCCCCATACATTGACCTAATAAGGAGAGGAGGTACTGTGATGAACCTTCGCCTCCCTGAAGGGGAACCCTACGCACGCCTATGCAGACTAAGATAACTACCCCTGTCAAAACGTTGGCTCCAGGCATAGGTTTTTTTTTAACCTGCTGTGAAACTTTCATCTTCTTTGGATTTGCCCTATGAGTTAATATTTAATGTGATGTTACACTGGCATTGAGGCTGAAGTTTGTTGGACTCTGTATTAAATTCTTTTCATTGTTGTAGTACGTCATTGGTTGTCTGTTTTTTGCGAGCCTAGATCATTTTTTATTGGCTGCTATAAGGTATTGAAAATATTTGTGAGTCCTCGCAGCCTGAGTGATGTAATGCGAGGACTCCTTTTCCCTGTGTTTTTCAGAGAATGCTGCTGAGAACGATGCACTGTCTGTCTGCAGCAATGAAAGCATCGATGCTGCGGTTCTGGCTGGTACTGGTATGCAATACTTTGTCTTTCAAATGCAACTATGAGCTCTGAAATATTAATTACAGCTCACAGCTTCATTTCTGTTTTCTCTTGTCGATCATCTTTATAGAACAGGTGTAGACGTTAAGACTGTATGTAAGACTGTGGGCAGGTGAACTGTGTTCAGAAAACTTTATTGTTGCACAACGTTGTGACACCTGTAATTTACAGAAGTCTTTGAAAATGTAAGCCTCTATTCACAATTGTGGCGGTTTGGGCGTGTTGGTATGACATGACCAATAAATTCTAAGCGCACATATAGACGAGGACAAAGAACACGTAAGACACACAGGCGCTAAAGCCTGTGTGCCTCTATGATTACAAGTAGCCCGAGTTAAAACTAGTGCAGCTTATTTTGTGTGGGCATGAGCAAAATGTTCTGGTTATTAAATTGCAAAAGCTAGCGACTAATGCCTTTTGTCGTGAGCTGAACTTTCAATTGCACGTGCATGCCATTGAAGTGTAATCGCAGCAACTCTTGAGGACTTTTGCGTAGTTACTCGTAGATTCACTGCACTTCTGTTATGCTGAACTGATAATGTAAAAGGATAGCCAAGGTTCCTTTACAATTATATTCAAACAATTCTACTATCAGAAATGGAACTGTATTTTTTTATTGAACATATGCAACTGTAGGTGTCATTCATTGTCCTTAGATGTACGCTGCCTCCTTACAGAACAACACTACTCCTCGGAGCTCATGGAACTGGTTCTGCAGTGTAGTGCAAGCAGTACATCGGGCAACACGGTGGTCACATGGGAACGATTTTTTCGTGCAGCTGCTGCACTGCGGCACCAGACACCATGCCTGCTTGCTGGATGTTGTCCTGTGAGTATCTTTCTCACCCTCTCTCTCTTTTTCTGCACTTTATTCACGTAATGGACCAAATTACAATTTGAGCTCGTGCGTTGCGTATCATGGGATCTACCATCCATCATTGTTCGTGCAGAACTTACCTCGTCCAAAGCTTCTCAGTTTCACAAAGTGTTTAAAAGCTCCGGAATTTCATTTTGGGTGAAGATTAATGGATCTTATTTTGATGGATTCCTAGACACGAGATTGATGGGATCCAAATGTCAAAAATCAAATCTCCAGTTTATCTTTCTCTCATTTTACGTGCTAGAGATAATGGTGGACATAAGTTAACAAACCATTTGTACTTGGACTGAGATGTGTACAAGCACATTGTTTTGAGATAATTGTGGACATAAGTTAACAAACCATTTGTACTTGGACTGAGATGTGTGCAAGCACACTGTTTTTTTCTTTCTTCTATTTCAGGATGCTCCCATGGGCAGCTGCTTAGCTCTGTGGTTGCAGCTGTGCTTGGGCACCTACAACGCGAAGTCAAGCGAAGGTGCCTTGGAGTTCACATTGCTTGATCTCCAAGAGACCATGGAGGATGCAGTGCGAAAAGGACGCCTCCGCGCTTTGCATCTGGGGCTGCAGCTGTTCTTACCTGTAGGCTTGCCTAGGCTGTTTTAAGGCATGAGCCTTGAGTGTCTCGTTGCACGGTTAACTTGAGCAAAACAGGCAGGCAAATGAAGTGGTACAAAAACTAATGGGACCTCCACACTAGCAGCATGTGGAGAAAAAATGGCTTATTGTGGCATCATGTGGCATTACAGATCACTGAAAATTATGACGTCATCATGATGACGTCACAATTTTCATGATGTATCATGATGACGTCATCACATAACATCTTCGCTTGGTCAAAGATGGGCCGATCCCAGGGGTACAATACCGCGTGAGGTGCAGAAGGCTTCAGGGAAGGTGGCGGGGGGGGGCAGAACGAATTTGATTGAGAATGTCAAGGCAATTTAATGCGTCTCTCACGCTGCTGCTCACTATGTCTCGCAAGAGGTCTGGTCCCCAAATGTATAACTTAATGCATTACCAATTGCACAGCAGGCTTTTTGCCTTCAAGTTTTACAGAGAGTGTAACATGCTCCCGAACTTTTGTGTGCTGAAACAATTTATTCAGATCACTTGGCGGTAAATAACACAGTCAATTTGTGCATAATGAATAACACTTTCATCTCGTGAGGTACGATGGTTGGGATGCAGATGTAAAAGAATTACAAAAATTGTATTGTAAATTTTATTCATTTGGCTTAAGCAACACAGGCTGCTTTGAAAATGATCAGAGTGGTCCTGAAAGCAGCTATAAAAATACCATCTTTGTATTACTGATAAGGTAGGAGCACATGATTCAGCTGTGGCACAAAATCTAATGCATTTTATTTGAAGTGCGCAAATTGGACGGTTCTAGTTATTGATTATGGTGGTTGTGTGTCACTTAAATTCTTTACACTCTGCATTCGTATCGTTCGAAGTGATCGTCTCAAATTTTTGGTAATATGTGCTTGCAGGAAAGTCTCCTGGTCACACTGGTGGAGTTTCTTGTTTTTCTTTTTCTCGAACGGGACAAGGGGCAGTCAATGTCATCACTTGGGAACTTGAGAGCTCGCTTTGCAAAGGTTTGTTGAATTTTATTCTTGTAGTAAAAGCTATATATTACTGTGTCTTGTGAATGGCCTTTATTTTACGTTTCTCTTAATTTCATGACTGGCTTTCCGTGACAATTGAGTTGAGAAAGAAAAATGAATTTTGTGAGTGATTAATATGCTATTAAAGTAGCGCTGTGTCCTGTATGTTTGTTGTCCCGTTGTCTGCACTTTTTTCCACAATGTTCGTGAACTAACTAGCCCACCTCAGAACCTTTGTCTATTAAAATACATCATCATGCTTATAGTGTGAATTCGTAACATTTTGGCCAGACCTGTGGTGTGGCTGTGGTTTTCTGTACGCTCAGTATTCAGGCAGAAACTTTATAAGAGGACGAATCAGAAGTCTTGTACTATGTTCTACATTTTGGCTAGGAAGTATTAACAGAAGCATAATATTCATAACATACCTTGTTCCTTTGTAAACACTCATGCGTCACTGAAACAAATCTTGAATGCAGCATCATTAGATGTTTATATGAACTTCAGTATTATCATACTGCATACACAGTTGTGGTGTATATGCTGAGGCTAATCTGCTCACATTTTAGGACGTTACTTCCTTTGTCACCACCTCAACTCAAGAATGGTTACGGCAGCACTGTCCTTCGAGTAATGTTGTCTCCCCGCAACAGTGACAACCTGCTACAATTCCTGGGCTTAAATTTTGTTGCAAGGTGCTCACAGCCATTGCACAAATGTGCCTAAACTGAAGGTGCATTTCTCAAGCAGCTCTTTGTCATAGGAATGAACAATGAATATCTTCTATCGGGGTGTGGCACTGCATTTTACTGGAAGTCACAGAAGAGCTTCGACTCGAGGCTTGTTTCAGAGTACGAGGGTAAAACTTCCTTGTATCTGTATGACCGTGTAAAGTGTGCTTAGGAATTGACATGTTTCTAGTTTGCAATTTCAGTTGTCGTTTTCTGACTGGTAATTTTTCATTGCAGCTTAGCGGAACTGCCACGTTAGGCTTGGGTGTCAGTTCTCGGGTTTGGCTGAAGGAGACAGTACAAAAGCTGCTCAACGCTTCGTTTGTGCTCTGTCGCTCGCACAAGGACGTGGAGGCTTTGCTCCGTCACTGTGCCTCTCTATACAATGCCAGTAATCTGATTGCACTGGCACCCTTGCTGGCCTCGTTGAGCCCATCGCTGTACGTGGGCTTTGACTGGTCCCTGCTGTGGGCGGCAGCTCCTGCGGAACGTGCTCGTGCTGTGGCCACACTGGTTGCACTACTCAATGAGGCGGGCCATTTCGCCTCTGCTCTACAGTTGGCACGAGCTGCTCAGCTGCCATTGGCCGACGTGGCTATCAGTCAGGTAGGAACCACACTGGAGTACAGAAAGTCAGGAATGCTGGTATTGCACCATTTATTGCGCAATAGCAGCATAGGAAATCAAGAGATGGAAGGGAAAACATGGCAAACAAGGGTGACAGTTCTCATCCTAAGCTTTAAGTTCAGCACGATGTGTGACTGTGTCTTCCTTTCCATATCGTTTTATTTTCTTTGGTGCCACCAGGAAAAAGATTGGAACCATTCACCTGCTGTGGGCCACATATACTGGTTGTATCAGTGCTGGTTGCCTCAAGTTAATTCATAAAAACAAGTTTGAGACCAAATACATAGTGGTGGCAGGCATATATATTCGGGCAAGTATCACCAATGAGATTATTAACTGGTTTTTAACTATGATTTTCTCTAGCGTGCTCAGGTCGTCATGAATGAACCCCGAGGCTAGGTAGTGGCTTCGATATTACTGTTCCTAAACTTAAATATTGAATACCTATCCACACCTGCTGAAGCCAAAAGGGGCTGAATGTATTTGCTCTTGTGCCCATTTCATTATCACTGTCATATAGGACGTCAACATGCTAGCAGTCTTTAGTTTTGTCACCTTCCATCTTGGGCAGTAACTAGTTACTAATAACACATTGCCAGTAGTGAGTTACTTTTTCAGATAACTTCTAACTTTAACTAACTTGTTACTTTTTCATTTGAGTAACCTACAACTGTAGCACTTTGTATACGTTAAAGGCAAGGTTACTTCATTCAAGTTATTAAAATGCATATGGTTGCATCTAACAATGATTATAAAAACTGCTACAGTTACTGCGAAATACGAAGGTAGGGGGGAGACACGAAACGCAGTGGACACTACAAGCGCGAACTATCAACTGAATTTTATTGAACAAAACTTGAAGGTAAGAAGACATCCAGGAAAGGGAAAGATCAGTTTACGGAGAGGGTGGGGGGCGGCAATCTGGCTGCATTGTCTTCATGTGCTCCACGTGGGGTAATTGGATGAGGTGAATGAGTGATTACTAGGCTTGTGCGAATAGTAAATTCTAGGTTCGAAGCGAATTCGAAGCGAATAGTGATTTTGGTCGAATAATTTCGAATCGAATTCGAATAGTATATATCGCACATTATAAAGAAAAATGAGCATATTTGTCATGACCCAACCACCCTGCACAACGCTTTTTTTTAATTGTAACAAGGCATGTGCAAATGTCATTCTTTTTGGTTCAAAGGAAGTGGAAGCAACTTTGAATAGTAGCAGGATTTGGCTTTTGGTAGAATGCAAGTGATAACCTGTAAAGTATGTTATGTTTTAAAATTTACTACACTTGGAGCATATAAGCTGGTACAAGTTTTTAAACTTAAAAAATGATGAATCGATGTGAGGCTAATATGTTCATTTAACCTTGAAGTGGGGCTTCGCGGCAGTGTGGATTTTCCTTGGAAAGGTGTATTCACGGTATAGCACCCCTCCACTGCAGTGAAACCATCTTTACAGGCGGTTACAAGCAGACGGTGCGGATTTTTTTTGGAAAGGTGTATTCACGGTATAGCACCCCTGCACTGCAGTGAAACCACCGTTACAGGGGGGTTACAAGCGGATTAATATACACCTATTCGTTCCTTTCGAACACTTCGAAATTTTCAATAATTTAAATTCGAATCGAAGTGAATTCGAATACTGTATTATTCATTCGAATATTCGAAGTGCTCGAATATTCGCACAAGCCTAGTGATTACGATTGAGAGAAGTGGCGAAGGCTCAAAGTTCCTTTCTGAGTGTGCTGATTCAATTGCTATCTCTGGCTTCTGATGAATTCGATTTCCGCGGCAATTAGTAGAATGGAGCTTGTACTGATGCATGCACTTTCCTGGTCCGACATGTGGAAGGCTTCCCAAACTTCGCGTGTAGTCTTATTCTTTGATTTGGCCAAAACTGTAGTTTTTTCTAACATTGGGCGGCACCCACACTCTCTGCAGTGCATGGAAAGGTTGCCTGTAATCGCCGTCTGCTGGCATGCATAGGGATGCTCTTTGAGCCGTTCATTGAGGCATCTTCCTGATTGTCCAATATATGCTTTGCCACATATTAGTGGGATAGTATATACAGTCAGGAAGTTGCCTCAATGAACGGCTCAAAGAGCATCGCTATGCATGCCACCAGACGGCGATTACAGGCAACCTTTCCATGTACTGCAGAGAGTGTGGGTGCCGCCCAATGTTAGAAAAAACTACAGTTTTGGCCAAATCAAAGAATAAGACTACACGCGAAGTTTGGGAAGCCTTCCACATGTCGGACCAGGAAAGTGCATGCATCAGTACAAGCTCCATTCTACTAATTGCCGCGGAAATCGAATTCATCAGAAGCCAGAGATAGCAATTGAATCAGCACACTCGGAAAAGAACTTTGAGCCTTCGCCACTTCTCGCAGTCGTAATCACCCATTCACCTCATCGCAATCACCCCACGTGGAGCGCATGAAGACAATGCAGCAAGATTGCCGGCCCCAACCCCCCTCTCCGTAAACTGATCTTTCCCTTTCCTGGATGTCTTCTTACCTTCAAGTTTTGTTCAATAAAATTCAGTTGATAGTTTGCGCTTGTAGCCCCTAACTTTGTATTTTGCAGTAACTGTAGCGTAGTTTTTATAATCATGAAAAACCAACTAGCCCAATACCTCACTTTGCATCTAACACATAATGGCATTTTATAGATAAAAGAAAAAGGGAAGAATAGAGATAGATAACGCTTATGTGTATATTTATCAAAGAAAAGTGGTACCATCTCTGTCACAAGTCTAAACTGAAATTAAATGTAACGTTTGTGTTTGCAACATTTAAATTAGTGTTCTTACAGTAATGGAAACATGTTACTTCATAGGCAGTAACCATATCTGTAACAATGTTGAAACTTATAACTGTAGTTGTGACAGAGGTACTTTTCTGCTGGTAATGTGCCTTGTCAGCCATAATTGCATCCAGCCAGTCCTCACAGTGAGCTTTCATGCAGAAAGGGTGTATAAGGTTATGTGTAGAGCTGTGGGAATAGCAAAATTTTGGGTGCGAAGCGAATTCGAATATTGAAGTGTGAGTGCGAATCGAATCGAATATTTTTTGAATATTTCTCGAATATTTTTCGAATACTTCGAAGAAAAAAAGCAGAAAAAAAATTGGAGAGGATTCCTAAGGATATTCTTATGAGATAGCAACATGAAAGTATTTCTTTTCGCTAGGTTGATGAAGCACTGGCGGGGTGGTGTTTCATAGTTGTCTTATCAGGAACGAGGCAATGTAGAGACCGAATTCTATTTATGTACATGATTTGGTGCAACCAAAGTGTTGCCAACAACACTTTACACGTGATAGGCAAGGATGCCATTTCCTCAGCCTCTCCTCCTCTTTCAACTTCTGTGGAAGCCCAACTGATGTGGCGGACAAGGGTGTGCTCCCTTCAAGTCCGGAGTTCCAAATCTGCCTCGTAGACGTCGATATATAAGAACATCTGAAATTTTGGATGCTAAAAAGCTTCGACTTCCGATTTTTCGGAATTCCTGCCCAAATTTCAGGTCCAAAACAGCATTAATTGATCCCCCACCTCTGCCCCATCTTTCATCTCCATGTTGGAGCCAGCGTTTTCTTGAGTTAGTGCATTTGCGACCGTAGCAGAGCTTGCAAGGCAGCTTTGCCGCAATACCGGGGTGTTATGAGGTGAAGTATATTGAAAATTTAGGGACCACTTTCAATCGGACGTTGATTGTCTCTTGGCAAAGTTCGACGGTAACGGAGCTTGACAGGCAGCTTTGCCAAACTACCGAGGTGTAATGAGGTGAATCATATTGAAAATTTAGGGACCACTTCCAATCGGACGTCGACTGTGTCTTGGCAAAGCTCGACCGTAACGGTGCTTGAAAGCCAGCTTTGCCAAAATACCGGGGTGTAATGAGGTGAAGCATATTGAAAGTTTAGGGACCACTTCCAATTGGACGTCGACTGTGTCTTGGCAAAGCTCGACCGTAACGGAGCTTGACAGGCAGCTTTGCCACAATACCAGAATGTGATGAGGTGAAGCATATTGAAAATTTAGGGACCACTTCCAATCGGACGTTGACTGTCTTTTGGCAAAGTTCACCGTAACGGAGCTTGAAAGCCAACTTTGCCGCAATACGAGAATGTAATGAGGTGAAGCATATTGAAAATCTGAAGTGGTCACTTTCAATCGGACGTTGACTATTTGTTTTTGGGAAGTTCGAATAGTTCGAATAGTAAAATTCCAGTGCGAATCGAATCGAATAGCAAACACTATTCGAAAAATATTCGAAATTTCGAATATTCGCACACCCCTAGTTATATAAAATAAACTACAATTGGCTGGTAAATTTTCAAACTGTCTATGCAGCTGACACTTCTAGCAGGTTTGAGTGTAAAGCACAGGTAGCTGAGTTTCTAATGGCTTCTGGCTTATGATTTTGGATAAATTACGTTTTCCTTCTTTTTCTTTTGCAGCTGGAGCTTCGTTTTGATGCCCTGCGTGGAGCCACAGATGTTAGCTTTTGGGATGATTGTGACAAGGTGCTGAAGGATTGTGAAGTAGATGCCACCATGGCATACTCTTTCCTCAAGGTATCTCAGTAGCATTCTCTTTTTTTTTTTTTTTTGAGGGGCTGGTTGATTTTATCACAGGACTGATTGCATGAAATGCTAGTCTTGCAATTCATGCAATTCATGCAATTCATGCAATTGCAAGAAATGCAATTCATGCTAGTCTCCTGAGCTTGCATATGTATGTTGCATTACTGTTGGAGGGACATCAGTGAGTGACTGAAGAAATCAGGCGCAAGCATTGTGTTCGTCTTTAGAAACAGTCGAATCATTTTATTTTCACTTCCTTCTTCTAAGTGGCTTTGTAGGTCTATAACTTAACAACAAATGGAATTGAGCTTATTTATAACGCCTATGCTTCCCCTGTCAGGAGCACCTGCCTGATGTATGGTTACAACACAGTGATTACCAGATTTGTGATATAATACAGCAACAACCTATAGGAAATAATCATTTGTTGATGATAAACCTGTTGCTTATAAATGTAAACATCAACTGGCCTGCTGCAGTTAGTCGTTATTACCGCAACAGCACCCGGATCTGTAAAGTCATGTTAATGCATTCTCTCGTTGCTACGGTAGCGAATGCACACGAATAATCGAGCAAGAAAGGGTTGATCTCCATTTATAAATATCTATGCTGCTAAGGGATGTTGCACTGAAAGAATACTAAAGAAATTTTGAAAAAAAATCAATGCGGTAATCTGACATGATGTTGCACTTGCCTCTAGTGCTCACTGACTATAATAATATCGCACCTGTGGTTGAGATGTTAGCTAGCACAGCCAAGTGGTGCAGCAGGTACATGAGGTGCACTTAACTGATTTGAGAACATGATCTTTAGGTTTCTTTCTCTCGTGGTATAGTGCCTACTGTGCATGACTAAGACTTCTCATTCTATACTTGCATTCTGCATTGCATTTTGCAGTGCTGTGGTTCTTCGTTGGGTACTTGGTGTATTATCAGCAGCCACTATCACATTAGGTTTGAGGTTCTGTTGCCCATATTTTCACCTTCCTCACCAGCAAACCAGATGGGTATACGGTCATCTGTGCAGAGCAAAACAGAAATGCTGACCACAGACGCGGAGCGTCACTACGTGGGTCGGATCGCACTTCGCTGGCTGCAGGCAAGTCCTGCATGGCCCTCCCCGCAGGCTGAACACTGGGAGGCCAAAGTGTGGCTCTGGTGCATACGCAGCGGAAGCAGGCCACAACTGGAAGGTGCCAGGTGTGGAGGGCCTCTGGTGATGCCGTCGCCACCGAGCCCTGGAGCCTGTGAAACGTTGACCGACCCACAGGCAAGCACTTGCGCATTCTTTTTTTTTCATCTTCTTTTCACAGTTGCCAATTTTCCAGCTTCTCTACGCACGACCAGTCTCATGTGCCTGTCTTCCTTTCAACCCTCCAAGCATAAAGGGACTGTGCTGTTGATGGCATGCTGCAAGTGTGAGGGGAGGATGCAAGGGTGACGCTTACCATGTATGCATGGAGGCGGGAATAGAGTCATATGAGCATTTTTACCGTGATAGTATTAAAGAGCTAGTTTCGCAGACATTCCACTGTCGGCATCGGCGTTGTTGGTTGTGTGCGTGAAAATTCGAGATAGATGCAAATAAAAATAATAATAATGAAAAACTTCGGTTTGAGTGGGAATCGAACCCAGGCCTTCTGCGTGGCAAGCAGGTGTTCTACCACAGATTGTGGTGTCGTCGTCTTCACTCCCGGCGCGCACGATCCTCACTATATACTCTTAGCCGTACGTGCCAAACACCACCGCGAGTTCGAGCACTGGGAGCTTCATGCAGGCTGCCGCGTCCTCTTTCGTCCCGCACCCGTGTACTGTTCGAACTGCTGCACGCGAGAACTCGGCCCGTCACCGCGAAGGGACGGCGAGCCGTCTCACGCAGTGAGGGAGACCCTAGGCGACACTCTCCAAATTAGTCGTTTATTACGGGGATTTTAGTACAGGAGATCAATAATTCGATACAGCCAATCATACGTAACATAATTACACAGGACACCAATTAGCTAATACAAGTTACCAAATGTGGCCGCGAATGGCACACCCACAAAACCAACAAACAAAGAAGCAAGTTTGGAGAGCCGACCTACCCTTCGGCCAGCGCTCCCACGATCTCGCACCCCAGAGCGGAAGAAACAGAACACACAAAGTAACACTTGAAAGAAACATACAGTGCACGATCGCGAGGCGCTGCCTCGGGACTTCGAGACCACGGAGGGTAGCGCGCGCGCGCTGAGGCCGGGGCCCCGACAAAACGACGTAACCGCCGGCCGGCGACAAAGAACAAAGAACAAAGGATCGCCGCCGGCCGGAGCGCCCAAAACGCGTACGCACCCTTCGAGGTCCCCAAGTGGTCTCTTCCGAACCCGGTCGCGCACCCGCCGCTTCTAGGCGAGCGCGAGCCAGGTCCGAATCCCGCCAAAACTGGGCCAATGGGACACCGTGTTTAACCTTCGAGGGCGGGGTGGCAGCAAAGTGGCGGCGATTTATGACCAGCTGCCACCCGTCCGGTCGAGAGGAGAGGGACACGAGAATTCTCCAAGGGAAGGTGGCGTCGAGCCACTGGCGCGGATGCCTGAATTCCCACAAGATCCACGCCATTTGTTGGAACGGCTTCCGAAAATATACCTTATACGAATGTCTCTTAATGCAAGGAGTCTCCTAATGCATGTAATGTTGTGTGGCAGAATCGTAGAATCGCGCCAGGCATCAAGACGTGAATTGCACGAGTGAGGGGTTTAAAAGCCCACCCATTACAAAATGCTCAGACATATTTAATCATCGTCAGCAGCAAAAGCATTAATAAAATGAGCAGCTGAGTAGGTTCCCGTGTTGCCTTACGGACGCATAGCGGTTATTTCGCTGATTCGCAAAAGGAAGAATTATGGCGTAGTGGGTACTTCGCAACTGTACTTGCAGTTGGCATTTTAGGATAGCTTTAAACTGCCAATGTTAATTGCACAGATGTTCCTTTCCTTGCGGCATGGTTGAGGTGTCCACCGAGAAGCAAAGCGAGGCTACTGATTGAGAAGGCAATGTGCACGGGCCATGAGTGCACTATCGTGTTATACTCTTGAAGCGAAGCTCAAGCATCCTCCAACCTTTTAAGCGAGGGTCAGGTGAACGCGTGTTACACAGGTGGCCCGTGCTCCCTATCCTGAAGGTAAATCTGTGGCAGGAGCAAATGTTGGGCAAGCTGAAAGAGCTTGTGCCTTGCAGCTTTCAAAAAGCTGCCCATTACTGTCACTTGCTCATGATAAAGGAGGGGTTGGCCACTATAGTCAAGATAGTAGAAAAAAGCTGTGTATCAGCATCATGCATGAAGTGATGGTCACTTGTCAAGTCAAATGAGCCAACACAATCTGCAGCCGGAAGGAGCAAGAGAAGAGCACCGGCCGTGCTGACATCATAGAGGAAGGTGCATAATGTGTAATGTAACACACCTGTAGTAGCCACAGCCAAAACGTCTGAGGAGACATTAATGGTTTGAATACTTCTTGTTTGATGAGTTAGTAGATTTGTGACAAAACAAAAGGAAGGATGCCAACCACATATTTCAGCCAGGTACAACAATTAGCCTTGGTAGGTTTGTACATAACCTGTGGCACCATAACAATTAGTAGTTGCCATTGTTACTTTACCTTCATGTTGCCTTCTAGGATAGTACCTTAGCAGATGTGACGTAGTAGATCTTGTTAGAAGTGTAATTTATGAATTTGGCTTAATCTGATATTTTAATATACTATCCCTCAAAATAGTGGGCAACTATTTTATCTATGTTCTTTATTTTTTAAATTTTTTTCAGGAGGTTGAGTCATTGAAGAGCCTTATTGATGATCTTCTTTCTCAAGGCCAATTTTGCAAAGCCTGTCAGCTGTCGTCTCTTTTTGGAAGTTCTACACCAGACCTTGACATCTTATTAGTAAGTTTATAATAAGTACCCTCTCACGCAACCTTCTCAATAAATTTAACTGTGCCATGACACTTGCTTCCAATCTTTATTGTTTTCTTTTGCAGACGTGCGTACGCCTAGCACAGCAAATGCTGACTGCTGATAATGTCGACCAACAAATCATGAGCCTAGTTGGGAAAGCACTGTTGATGCCTATGAGAAAGACCTCCATGGTTGTGCTTTCTCGTGAGTATTTCAACATTGCTACTGCTCTGTGACGGCTCAGCAGCATTGTAATGATACCAGTGAGCATGAAACTGATAGTTTGATACCTGGTCACAGCACTTGTTCATGCCTGTGTGCCAATATTTCAGGGTGAACTGAAAAGAAAGTCTGGATGATCATAAATTATTCAGGGGTCCTTTTACACCATCTCTTTTTGCTGAACTGTAGCTTTATGATTTGAAATGTGAATGAGTGAATCTACATTTCATTAAAGCCAAGGGACGGGTTATGAGCACTGGACATTTCGTCACTACAGTGTGACGGTGTCACAATGCAACCTACTTGTCCACCACTTCTTGCTGTACTATAGAGGATAATACAGTCGAACACGGATATATTGAACTCGAAGGGGATCGCAAATTAGTTCGATATATGAAAAATTCAATATAAAAAATACAGGTCCTGAGACCTTACCAGTGGCAGACGATCACCTACAATTGGCACATTCAAGAATGACAACTAATTCCGTGCACACGATGCAACACGATGTTTTATTTGCGTGAAAAAAAAAATCGCTTATCTTGGCCTGCTTCTTTGTCTTCGAAATGAAGTTGAAGATGCTGGCCTCGATCTTATCGAGGCTGTCCAGGTGCGACAGCCCGGTTCCCTCCATGTCGCCGCAACAACGGCGAATCAAGCTGAACGCTGCCGCCACTTCAGCGGCGGAGTATGCGCGTGTAGCCGCCGCCTCGTCCGGACTATCTTCGTTGCCACTTGAGCTGGCGGCCTGGGCATCCTGGGTCCCTGTGACCCCAGCTACAATGTCCTCGTCAGCGAGGCTCGCAACAGTGAACATTGCAGTCCGCTTCCACGAAATCGTCCACAGACACTTCGGTTGGTACGGCAGCCGAGAAGAGGGATGACAACTCGCGAAACGCGTCGTCTATGAACTCATCGTCGCAGTCTTCACTGGTTTCCGCAAGTTCCGCCGTCACGAAGCCTGCCTTCCAGAAGCAGTTGGCCACAGTGTCCGTCTTCGTGTCTCGCCAGGCGCCCGTCATCATTTGAATGGCACCAAGCAGGTCAACCTTCAGCTCGGTGCCCATGCGGAGGTTGACCAGCAGCCTATCAATGAGTCGCCTCCTGTAGCCCACCTTGAAGGACTTGATGATGCCCTGGTCGAGCGGTTGCTGCTTCGCTGTCGTGTTGGCCGGCAGAAACTTCAGCTCAATGTTTTTGAGCTCGCAGGTGGTGTGGTGGGCCAAGCAATTGTCTGCAAGAAGGCAAGCGCGACGCCCCGACTTGCCCAGCTCGACGTCCCACGCTTGCAGCCACTCTGTGAACAGCTGGCGCGTCATCCACGCCTTCTTGTTTGATGTGTAGCGAACAGGGAGCTGCTTAGAGTTCTTGAAACAATGCGGTGCCTTTGCGTTCCCGATCACAAAGGGCTTCCGAGACCCATCCATGTTGGCTGCAAGCAGAACGCTCACACGCACTTTACTCATTTTGCCGCCATGACACGTGCTACCCCGGACGTCGAGAGTCTTGCTTGGCAGCATTTGCCAAAATAGACCGGTCTCGTCGGCATTGAAGATTTCCGCAGGTAAAACCTTCGCGGAGATTTCCGGCCACTCCTTTCCTACTTTCGCCAGAAATGGTTTTGCCGACGATGTTGTAGTGTTGCTTAAATTAGTGAAGCCACCCGGTGTTGTCGGTGAAATTGTCTTCACCGAGTGCAGCGGCGAACCATTTGGCCTTAGCCATCAGCATTGGGCCATCCACAGGAATATTCTTCGCGCGCACTTCTAAGAACCAGGCACAGAGTGCCTGTGCTACTTTCCCATGGGCAGGAGCGTGCACATGACAGGCTCCTGACGTTAGCTGCGCTGCCGCCTTTGCCTTGATATCTGCCTTGTTCTTCAGCAAGGTGCTCAGCGAGCTCCGTGGTATCCCGATGTCATCCGCCACCGCCGTACTTTTTTCGCCTGCCTCAACATGCTGTATGGCTTTCAACTTCATCGCAAAGTCAAGGTTCTTGTGCTTCTTGACGCTGGCCATTGCTACACGAGAAGTCGGAAAATTCAAGCAGTCCGCAGTGCCTTTGCACAGCACGCACAGCGCACACGCAAAAGAGGAATGCGGTGGTATGTGACAACTCACGGAAGTGGACTCCGCCAACAAAGCGCTTGCGATCAGTCGCGATGGCGGCAATGGCTACCCGGGCTACCTGCGAGGACAGCAGCGATGTACGATAGGCGCGAGCTGTGGTTGGCTGAACAAATAGAAAGGCGCGGGCTGTGGTTGGCTGATCAAAACTCACAAAACAGCAACAAAAAAAGAAAGAAAAGGCGAAAGGAGGAAGCCGCCGGCTCCTTTGTTCCTGCTCTCCGAGCCGATGGTAAGGCGGAGAAAGCATGAGAAAGAGAGAGAGAGAGAGAAAAAAAAAAGAAAAAAAAAGCCGTTCCGCAAGTTGGAGAATGCGCCCAACAGGAGTACAGTCTGAGCCCTCTCGCCCTCACGTTTTTCGAGCGTATCAGGTGTTGGCAGAGGCACGGTGCTGCGAAGGTCGCGGGTGTAGCGAGTGCCGAAGTGCGCCTTCCAGCTCGTGCGGTGTTCGATATAGTATCCAATGGCGGGTAAAAATACCGTTCGATATAAACGTGCGAATTTGTATACTTTTACAGAGGATTTTCAAGGGGATAATTTACGAGTTCAATATAGCCGAAAATTCGATATATGTGGGTTCGATATATCCGTGTTCGACTGTATAGAGCAAGGGCCTCAAACTCAAATCAGCTAGCAGGCCGCAGTCAAGAAATTGAGGGAGTTGAACAAAATGTCAGCTAATTTTGTTATTTGAAAGATGGATCATTGGGTCCTTTCTGAAGGGGATTTGGCATCAGGATTCGTGAAACGTATCGATACCGATCCCCAGAATGACTAAAATATGGACACCGATTCTGAAGTACAGAGTTTTTGTTCCGTGGTTGTGTTTCAACACATGGTGACCGCATGGGGTGCCTCACGAAAAGAAATGCTTGAGAGCAGTCACATTTGTGTAGCTTACCTGAACAAAGCGTTATTAATTGCAATAGGCAAGAAAATAGTGTGAGTGCCATTTAGCGATGTTACAAACAGTCACAAAGTCGTAAAAAGAATGTGGGACGAACACAGTCATGTGCGGGCCAGGCTGCTAGCGAAAGGTTGGCGGGCCGCGTGTTTGAGACCCCTGATATGGAGGATAATGTCACATCAGTCTGGAGCTGTTAATCTAGGAGTGATTAACAGCTTTGGACTGATGTTATAATATCCTCTGTAGCAGTCATTAGCGTGTGTAGCCCTTAGTCCACACACTTGCCCCACAACAGGAGTTGCATCGTAATCCTCATCGCATGACCAGTTTTCTGATGTGCCATTGGCACAGTAATTCAGCATAGCCAAAAAGCATTCAGCAAGCGGGGACACACACATCTTGACACATAGTGTTAATTCACTCAGCAATATGGTTCCACTCGCTCAGAGAAAACATTTCCTACGAATAGGCTTAGTAAATGTTTAAATTGTAAAGTGCAGTAAAAGGAAATGTCTGATATATGTAATATTTTTATATTCTGTTGGTTTAGCGGCTTGGCAAAGTACCAGCAGCAGCAAAAAATCCAGAGATGAAGGGATCCTGAAGCTTTTGGAGCAACTTGCCACATCATCCTCTCATTCCCAGGAGCTATGTCAGTGTGTCCTGGTCATGTTTAACCTGTCCCTGGTGAGAATAGTTCGTTCAGGTTTCGTTGTGCCTTTTGACACCGTTTCACGTGGTGTAACTGAAGCAACAAATTCAAGTGGCAGGGAAGTTTCCATTCAGTGACATGCCACCAATTTCTGTTTACCACAGAATGGGAATTCAGCAATGTCACTGAATGGATGCGTGTTCATACGTTCAAGCCTTGATTAACGATGCACATATTTTGCTCAATACATTAACGAACAAAGTTTGTTCAATTACCCAGTATTAGCTCAGAGCCTATTGTATAGAAAACCCCAAAGCAATGAAGTTAACTTACCAGCTGACTTCATCTAACAATATATTCATCAGTAATATGAGTCAACAATATAAATCAACAATATTCATCAACAGTATAAATGCTAATACTTAATGGATAGAAAGCTGGAAACTGTATAATCAGACATTTTGCAGACCAATGTACAACTTTATCATTGGAATTTTTTGCCCAGCTTCATTGCTTCAAAAGTTGGTTAATTAATCTTGTCAAATTATGCAATTAAGAAGAACACAAAAAATAGTGTGACTTACTTCATGCAATAGACAGCAACATGCATTTAATTGCGATGCCATATAGTGCGTCGGCATATTTTTAAACTCTGGCTAGAGTTAGCTGGGACACCCTGTATATAAATAAGCATGCACTGCTTGAAGGGGTCATGGACAAAAGTTCATTGTTTCTCATTAGAGTAAACTCATAGACATGGTCTACTGGTTGTACAATTGCACGTACTTCAAAGACTTTGTAGAAATGCTGATGACTAACCTGTGTCATATTACCCATGCAGCATCTGCAGTGCACATATGAGGAGCTAGCTTTGGAGACCGACCCTATCAGTCATCTAGGAAGTCTGCTGAGCAGTGGTGACTCGGAACGCGTTCTTTCTCGTAGCGACTTTGCCCTTGCAAAGAAGGTGATAGTGTCGTTCAAGATTCCCGATGAAGACGTGGCCAAGTTTCTGTTTCGTCAGGCTATGACGGCCATCCGAGCAACCACAGGTACAGAGCCTTCGATTTCACACTGTTCCAATGTTGTGCTTCTTTGACCATATTCATCCCTTGTGCCACAAAAACATTGCGTATTGTTATAATTATCAAATTTATTTTTAAGCGCTGCGTAAAGACTGCAGTTGGCATTTTCATATGGCACAAGTGTGAGGAGAGAGCACTTTGCGGGATGATTGAAATGCACGAGAGTGCGATGTTGCGACTAATTGTCTTATCTTAGCTTTGTGAAAGTGCAGGAAATGGAAGATGAGACTCTCCGCAAGAACTAGTGTCGTGTTTTGTGTCATGATGCTCACCTGATACCTCGTCAGGTGCTGCTTTGCGTCATGATGGGCCAACTGGCCCAACTTCACACCCCTTTGCAGTTAATACTACCTCTGCATAACCTCAACGCCTTCTTCTATTTGTTGACACCAGAATACATGTTGAAAACTAGAATGTTGATTTGGGTGAGCTGGATGAAATTAACAGATTTCAACTGCATAGTACAGAAAGAAGAAACAAAAAGAGATTCACAAGGATGGAGGAAATGCACATGAGTGCTGACTACCTGGTGAATGTCTTATCAGATTCAGAAATGTTTGTATGGACAGTGGTAGGATTATGTAAATTAAGAAGGGCAGTTCCTTATAAAGTAAAACAAAGAAATCGAAGGTACTGGGCTAAACCTGAAGCAAAATTTTCTTCTTAAGCTGTAGTGATTGTGAGTTTCATTGTTTTTTATGTTGCTTTTATGTTGCCAGTGTTACATCGGGCTGGGGAGATTTTAGTGTGTAACATTGTGCCTGTTCTTTGCACTGAAACATTTTTTTATTGACCTTTTCATCTTTCAGCAAAACGTGACAGCGAAAACAAGAAAAAAACAATACTAGATTCCTGGGACCTTGCAGTAGGCCTGTGCAGTGACCCATGTCTACTTGGGAATCTCCTGCTCAAGGCACGAGCACCCAATATTGATGCTGTTCGTCACAGTTTCAAAGGTGAAATACCTAATATGTTGTTATGATTGTTTAGGTCACCTTCAAGACAATTATGGAACATTTGGCTGGTGATTTCCAAATTCTTATGTGAAAATTCAAAGGTTAACGATGTAACTAAGCTTTGCCGTGGCAATAAGGGCACTGTTATAGCATTAACAAAGCCAGAATAAGGCCACAAAGGTAATTTGTCAGTGGGTGCTTAGGTGGGCTAGTTGGTTCATGAACATTGTGGCAGAAGAGCGCAGACAACGGGAAGAAGAACATACATTACACAGTGCTGTGTCCTGTATGTTCTTTGTCCCATTGTCTGCGCTGCTCTGCCACAATTGTCAGTGTAACCTTATAAAGAAGCACAAAATATGGTGAAACACACGGTCACTTTGCTGCTGCCTCTTGTTCACTAGGTAAGTTGTGAAAGGAAAATGGTGCCTCTGATATTATTCTCAACAAGTAAGTCATGCCTGCATAACAAATACTGAAGTCATTTAGGAAGTCGTGTAGCACTCCAGCCTGACTATTGTAACCTTTCATATATTGTGCGCAGTCTTCGCCAAATGTTTAGAAGCCACTTTACAGGGAACAAGTTGTGCCACTGGACCTCTCTAAAGGGTTTGCGAAGCATGCCTCATATTTTGAAGCATTGAATTACGAGGAGCATTGGGGCCTTCTGAATTGTAATGTCTGAAGACATGGTGCAACAAAAGCTGTATGAAGGACCTCAGTATGCAGCACAGCAACACACCCTCCTAAAGATGCTGGTTTTTGTTCGTTGTGGTGTGAGGGACTGCATTTTATTATGCCTCATGATTCGAGTTCGCAATAGTTTTATAGTTAAGAAACACAGGACCCACTGATAATTTCTTTTAGCGAGAAACTTAATTCACCAAACATTTCTCCCCAATGTTCTGGCTTAGTGACTGTGGTGTTGTACTGCTAAATATGAGGACATGCGTTTGATTTCCAGCCGTGGCTGTGGCATGTCTCTCCTGTGATAACTCGCAGGGGATACAGTTTGAGTACTACGTGCTACATTTTAGAGCACAGCTCTTAGGCACTTGTCCCTGTGTTGAGCGGCGTCGCCATCGCCGTCGTAACTGATAGACATGAAAAAGAAATCGATAGACGTGAAAAAATAAAATGAGAGAAAAAATACGCAGAATCAAATAGGATTTGAACCAGGGCCCTCTGTGGCAGTCAAGTATCGTACCACAGAGCCACGCTAGTGCTTGAAACTCATTTGCAAGAAGACCCTATACAGGCGTCATGTCGGGCAAGGAATCGCGTTAACCTATGTAATATAGCGTGGTAGAAGAGCAAAATAACAACCAGTCATTACACAATGCTAATTGCACAGCGAGTGTGTGGTTTAATGCTACCCACCCACTGCAAAGTGCTCAGCCATAATTCTTCATCGTCATCAGCCACATGCAGCATCAAAAAAGTGCACATAATACCTTACAGATATGTAGCGGGTACCTCGCTTATCCGTAGACATAGTGTACTGGGCGCTGTCCTACTTCATAAAAATTATGATTTATGGAGTAGTCGATTTCTGCGGAAAGCCAGAACTTCAAACACAGTTGGCCTTACCCCAACATGAAGCTGTGCTCAGAATTTGCATTAGGCAGTATCGTAATCGTGGGTTAGTTTTCACAATAATAAGCAACAAAATACATAAAACAAGGTTAACATCAAGGTAAACAAGCTGAAACAGATAACAGGTTAATGTTTTCTAAAGGTAACAGAAAGTTCAATGAAAAGTAGGACAATAATACATTATCATAAATACAGTCGGGAATAGAAATTGTGAATATCAGATACAGAAACGTATTCTTCCAGTAAAAATTTCCAATCATGTACAGTTTGCGGGAAAAAAGACTTGGAAATACTGTTTGTATTGCAACTGTATTTGCACACCTTCTTTGAGTGGTCATGCCAAGTCGAGACATAAAATCGTTCTGACAAGATGGTTTAGGTGCACGTTAAGAAAGACAAGGGTGTCAAAATTATTTGAGTGTCCTCCCACTACGATGTGTTTCATAGTCATATCGTGGTATTGCATAAAAAGCTCTGAAGCATAATATTTTTGCTATTTTAATAAGCTGCTCTTTGTTTTGCGACATGCAGCTCTGTCACTGGAGGTAGAGCTCTGCGTGCGGGCACACAATTGCTTCCTGGAGGCATGCAGCATGGAGGGCATCTCACGTGTGTTGCACCGCTGCCACCGGCTCACGCCGTACCTTGTGGCTGGCAACCACTTCAACCTGCTTGTGTCCTTACTGACTGGCATGGCGCGGTACAGTGAGATGACCTACGTCTTCGATTTGCTGCAGCAGCACCACCACTTCGAACTCCTCTTCCAGAAAGGCATGGAGAAGGTTAGTGTCAAAACAACATGCGTACAGTAGTTTGCAGGCAGTCAACACTTACTGTATCGTTGCCGCATACAACTGAGGGTAAGTGCAAGGTCATTATAAATGGTTTCATTGCAGCATGATTTCACCCCACCCTTCCCGTTCGTAACTGACACCTCTGGTTGCGCTGCAAAACACTGAGGTGATTTCTGGGTGATCTAAGCTTTCAGCGTCATTCGTAACTAGCAGTCATGAGCATACTGCTGTCATATTATAAATGTTCGTTAAATATAAAGTGGGCCTTCTGTCATTTGTCTTCTGTGATGTTTAAGCAAACTATGTGACAGATTTGCAGAGCGTGAAAGCAGCCTTCACTTGTGGAACGAAACGTTTTGCAGGTGCACACATAACTACACTGTTGTAGGTGCTGTTTCTTACCTTGTGCAGTTCTTTCACATATGTGACTGCAATAATATTCACTTTTCTTTCTTCTCTTCATGAGCTATTCATCCTGTAGCATTTCTTTCTAGCTTTTCTTCCTTTTAGTTGCTTTTTAGGCAAGTCTGAACATGGCAGACTTGGAGAGAGAAAGAGAGAGAAAGGAAAGATAGGGAGGTTAATCAGAGGGGATTTCCAGTTGGCTACCCTCTACTTTGGGAAGGGGAGAGGATTGAAAAAAAGAGAAGAGTCTATGAAGGCTCCACAAAGTCGTCATCAATGTCCAACTAATACACAAAAACATTATCAATGCACAGTCCACAATGTGTCAATCGGTCTAGTGTCTGTCAGGAAATGCAGCAACACCTTTATAGTGTCTTGCATTAAAGTCAGTGTAGTGACAGAGTTAAATTAATTATGTACCTATATAAAAAAAAAAGATTTAAAATTTTGATTAGCCAAGGCACATACTGCCCATTTAATCTCTTATTCTTTTCATTATATTTATTATTGTCAGGTGCCATACCTAAGGGTGGCATTGCTGGACTACCTCAAGCATCGGGGATGTGCAGACACTGACCTGTACTCCATGCTGACACTGAATTTCAACATGCATCGTGAGATTGCCGAAAACCTGGAATCTGCAGCTCTCAAAAAGATGAACAGGCTCTCTGGAGATGGTAAAGTTCCAAGCATCTTCGTCCTCTTTTCATTCAGTATTTTATTATCCTGTTCTTCATGGTAATACACCAACTCAAACTTGCAAGACGAATAGCGCTTGCTGTTTTGTGAGCCTCATGTCTTAGATATAGTTGGTCCTGGGTATATCAAATTACTGTTGTGGAGATATGCTTGTAACATGCTTACCCTACGAGGTGACCGGGAAGGGAAGCGACGTTCTTCACTGCCGCAGCGCTCAAAGACGCTATGGCAGGGTTCATCGACTCACCGACACGGCGCAGAAAAGGCACTCGAGGCAGGTTGTCAACAAACACGGGTTTATTAACCTACGATGCAGCACACTGCGACAATCACGGGCTTGCAGGCCGTATAGGGAAACTCCGCAAGACCGGTCGAGTACGCTTGCCAGCGGCGCTACGACTATCAAACAAAGGGCAGCAGTCGAGCGCACGGACGAGAAGCCGCCTGTCAGAGCAGCACGTCATCCTCTCGTGCAGGCCTGAGAGCATCTGACACGGCAAGCCAGCACCAGACAGAAGCGAGCTCCTGGGAGAGGGGGTTGTCACTGGCGGCCAATGAGGACCGGCGAAGCGCAGTGACATAGGCTAGCATGTTGTGCGACTAGCATTGTCCGGAAATGTCCGGACACGTGGCGCCGTGCGGGGAAGACACGTGTGGCTAGCACCAGGCAAAAAGGCCTGGCGGCGTAGCCAGAGTAGCCTTGTCGCCGATTAATGGTGGTTCCTGGCGCTCGAGCCGTGTGGGGCCAGCACACGGGCTAGCTGGGCAATGAGGCGCCAAAGGGTAGGGCACGTTCGATTCCCACACTGTCTACGTTGAACACTTGCAATATCCCTTTGGAAATTCCATGCAAAAGTACTATAGCACTGCATAGCCAGAGTAGCCTTGTCGCCGATTAATGGTGGTTCCTGGCGCTCGAGCCGTGTGGGGCCAGCACACGGGCTAGCTGGGCAATGAGGCGCCAAAGGGGAGGGCACGCTCGATTCCCACACTGTCTACGTTGAACACTTGCAATATCCCTTTGGAAATTCCATGCAAAAGTACTATAGCACTGCATTGTGTGGATATCAAAAACACGCACGTCCACTTGTGACATGTTAAATGCAGCACTGCTTCCCTGCGTGCATGCTTTCATGAAAGGTATTGCGATCACTTTTCGCATTATTTGATATATTCACATTATTGGAGGTGGACAGTCTTTGCAGGTGCTGTCAAATGAAGCCTTGAATCTAAAGTGAATTACTACATTCTTTAATGGTAAACACAGCAAGGTACATGTCTCAATATATGGATCGGTCACGCAGCAAAGGTTTTATTTGCACTCCATGATAACAATTTGATTTAATAAACCACTGCAGTTCAGTGGTTTGCTAATGTTGCACTTTTGACACCTGGTTCCGACAAATGGGTGTGTCCATTTAGGCATAATGTAGTATGACAATTCGGACACCTTGGCAAAGGTTAGTAGACGAAGAGCGGCATGTTAAGTCTTCATGCAGACGCATTCTTAGTATTGTGTGCAGTAAGTAGTACTAAATGGCTAAGTATGTGCTTTCATTCTGAGTGGTGTTGTGAAATGTCACCAGGGCCCATGACATGGAGCGTACAAGAACAGCAGACCTTGGACACAGTGATGCAAGATCTGGCTGACGCAGCTGAGAGCTATGTCAAGGTTTGTCCCCAACTTGTGCCGGCTTTTTGTCATATTATTTTACTACCCCTCTGTCACTCTTGAAGCCTTGGAACAAGTGAGTGAGCACATTGACGAGTAAGCATGGCAGAGTTAAAAATGTGACAGCAGCCCCGCTTCATGGACTGGAATCATCTTCAGCCACTCATTCAGTAGCCTGTACACTTTTGAAAATGAGCATACCTCTGTATAATCAGATGTTGTCTCAGGCCTTTGACTTGAAAAGATGAAAAGAATGAAACACGGTGAACAGCGGAGTGCTCATCATTTTCTTTATCTTTCCCATTTTTTTCTTATGTGCATTTTGTTTATTCCTTTGACTTGCCGGAGAAAGGGTGCACTGTGAATATAGGCTGACGTTGCAACGTGTTTGACCGATTTCATAGGAAATGTATGTTTGCAGGCGGAATGTCTTCTCAGGGCTCAAGCATGTGCCCGGCAAGCACAGCTTGTTGCCCTCCAGTTGCGCTACTTCAAATCTCGGCTTCCGCTGCTCAACCTGACACCTACAACTGCCCTTTCTACTGTGGCACAGCATCCTAACTTTTTCGAGGTGAGGTTTCTGCGAACAGAAGGAATATGAACTGGATACACAATAATATTCTGTATTCCACATTGTATACAGTGGACTCTCTTTAAATGGAACTTCAAGGGGGCAGGTAAATGTCTTCCATTTATCAGGAGTTACATTTACTGAGAGATGAAGATGAAGAACAGACAAAAGTGTGTTGGCTTTAAAGACAACTACCTTATTGCACAGGGGAAATAAATTGTTTTGCACAAGAACATTGCGTAACAGAAATAAATTTAAAAAAAAGGAAGTCAGTTAGCCACTGACTCGTACATCACTGACAGCAATGAACATTTAGCCTTGAAGTGTTCTTGCGTGTATTTTCTAATGTCTCACTTTTACATGCCCCTATTAGCCAATGTCGGCAAAGCTGTGCAGTTAATTGAGAGTTATGTGCCGTTAAATGTGCAGTTAAATGACAGGCTTACACAATCAGTTCCCTTCTTTCTTATGAAGTGTGCCTCCATTAATTCTCTTGACAACTTTTCGTGGTGTCTGAAGAGTGTAGTCGTGCTATCGAACACCGGACAACAACCACACTCTCGACAGTGCATGGCAGTATGCGAATGTGTGAATCCCTTCAAAGAAGTATGATGCTTCGTTAACCTAATGTTCAAGCATTGCCCATCTGGCCAATATAATAAAGGCCACCTGTGAAAGGGATCAAGTAAGCAACGTTTTGGATGCAAGGAACATACTGCATGCCTTGTTTCACTTTGCAACCATTGCTACACCAACTACCTTTGTTACGCATACGCCTGTTAATAGCTTCGCAAATTCTCTGAAGCTTATACTTGCACCTTGCCTTGCACTGTCGAGATTGTGGTTGCCGTCCGGTGTTTCATAGCACGACTGCGCTCTTCAGACACTGCAAAAAGCTATCAAGAGAATTAATGGAGACATACTTCATAAGAAAGAAGCGAACCAATTGTGTGAGCCAGCCCTCCATTTTGTCACTAGGTAACGAATTTGCCTCATTATATTGTGCATAAACATTATGTATTGCCTTGTGCCAGTGAATTTTGTTCGCATTGTGCTATATTAATTTCGTCCTTGCTTTCTTGGCGTATCTGACTTTGATGATTGGCTTGTCATTCCTTCCCATGTTAGCTGTGCATTTTACCTTTCTTGTATTTTGATTAGAGCTGTGCGAATAGCAAAATTTCGGGTGCGAAGCAAATTCGAATAATAAAGATTGAGTGCGAATCGAATCGAATAATTTCGAATAATTTTCGAATATTTCTCAAACATTTTTCGAATATTTCGAAGTGAAATTACGGAAAAAGTTGCAGAGAATCCCTAAGTATGTTCTTGTGAGATAGCAACATGAAAGTGTTTCTTTTCGCTAGGTTGATGAAGCGCTGGTGGGGTCATATTTCATAGTTGTCTTTCTTATCAAGAATGAGGCAATGTAGAGGCCGAATTGTATATATGTACATGATTTGGTGCAATCAAAGTGCTGCCAAACACTTTACACGTGATAGGCAAAGATGCCATTTCCTCAGCCTCTCTTCCTCTTTCAACTTCTGTGGAAGCCCAACTGATGTGGCGGACAAGGGTGTGCTTCCTTCAAGTCCGGAGTTCCAAATCTGCCTCGTAGACGTCGATATATAAAAACATCTGAAATTTTGGATGCTAAAAAGCTTCGGCGTCCGATTTTTCTGACTTCCTGCCCAAATTTCAGGCCCAGAAATGCGTTGAGCCCCCAACTATACCACATATTTCATCTCCATGTTGGAACCAGCGTTTTTTTGAGATAATACATTTGCGACCGTAGCGGAGCTTAAAAGGCAGCTTTGCCGCAATACGAGGGTGTGATGAGGTGAAGCATATTGAAAATCTAGGGACCACTTTTAATCAGACGTTGACTGTGTCTTGACAAAGTGCGACTTTAACGGAGCTTGAAAGGCAGCTTTGCCGCAATACCGTGGTGTGATGAGGTGAAGCATATTGAAATTCTAGGGATTACTTCCAATCGGACGTTGACTGTGTCTTGGCAAAGTTCGACCGTAACGGAGCGTGAAAGGCAGCTTTGCCGCAATACGAGTGTGTAATGAGGTGAAGCATATTGAAAATTTGAAGGGGTCACTTTTAGTCTGACGTTGACTGTATTTGTTTTTGGGAAGTTCGAATAGTTCGAATAGTAAAATTCCAGTGCGAATCGAATCGAATAGCAAACACTATTCGAAAAATATTCGAAATTTCGAATATTCGCACACCCCTAATTTTGATAATCTTTTGTGTTTGCCTAAGCTGGGTTTGGTCACGTTGTGTGCGCGTTATATGTGCGTTAGACCATTTAACCAATAAACTTCAATTGATAGTCAGTGCCATGTTATATCTGTTTTCTTGTCTTTCATCTGTGTCTGTCGTGCTGTTAGCCACTATGAAGCTATACCAACTTGCCCAGTGTTCCATCTTACTATGGAAGCTCAATGCATTCGAATTTTTTGTGTAAATGAATTCGGAAGCAACCCGTTTATTCATTCTGCAATTTAAGTGTTTTTATGTCCAGAAAGATGTTTCTAACTTACATTTTTGCTTGGTGCATGTTTTGTTTAGGCTGACATGATAGCAGAGGCATATGGACTTCAAGGCTGGCACAGTGCAGCACTTTTTCAGAGGTTATTGCTTGAACAAGACTGGGAATACCTTCGGGACCTGTGTTCAGTCTGCGAGTTGACTCCTGAAAATGTTCAAGAGCTAGTACTCAAGTAAGTCTGCTCTACATGAGGTATAAAGCCGTAGCAAAACTGAATAGGTACTATAGTACCTGTGCAAGTCATGATGATGATAACTTTGACAGCACTGCCAGCATTTGGCACCTTTGTCACTTGCTGTGCTTCCTTCATGTCTTTGCTAGGCTCACCAAGGTGTATCATAATTGTGTATTCAGCAGAAATCCATCATGCCACTGGTCACTTATAAAAACAAGAATGCATGTCCAAATTCGGTCAGTAAATGACTAATTTGGATACCAGACATTATGAAAATGACTCGCAAGTCAACGAATGTAGTGTTACCCTAAGTTCCTGTTGAAAGCCAGTATGCTGATTGCAGTACAGCTTCAAAAAACGTATGAGTTGTACATGATATATGTTCACATCACTATGTAACGTGGCAGTGGTGTTTGGTGACTTATTGGTGCACAACTGCAGGGATGTTCAGATTTGTCCATCTTATCGTCAACGTAAATTTCACTGCAAACGTATTGAAGTTTCACGAAGATACATTTATGCATTTGCATTTTCACCTCCGCAGCGATTTGACTGTGTGCTGAATTGCAACTTTAAGACGCCAGCAGTGCATCACTAGCACGCATCACACTTTCACTAATAATTAAAGTTTCAGCTGTATGAAGGAAGCAGACAATGAAGCCAGGGAAAGCATGGAGAAATGTAATTTTAATTGAACTTCACTAAAATGTTGACAAAACGAAAAATGAGGCAATAGTGAAAAAAAACATGGCCGATCCCCCTTTTATAGGAATCGGTACTATAACACGAAAGTGAAACATGTCTTCACAGGGGTAGTTGAGCATTTATTGTGCATTGTCTCGCCACAAGGGTGAAGGAATGAATGCTATAGCAACAAATTGTAATGTCACGCGAACAACGGTAAGCAGCTCGAAACTTGCAGCGCGCTCTAAAGCAGAAAGGACGCACGAAAACAACATATACAGGACGAGCGCGAACTAACAACTGTCAAAATTCTTACTTCTTTGCGTGTGAGCAGCGCGCTCTTTTCGGAAACGCGGCCGCTGCAGCGAGCGAAGTGACCTTCGTTTTCTCTGAATCGTCAACGGAAACTTGCGGTAAAAGGACAAGACGTTACAAGCAGCCCCGATCACGAGGTAAGCGCGCTCGCATTGCGACGCGTGGGGCATTGACTTTTAAAGCGCGCCCTGTGCGCTCTTTGCGCCATCTCGCTAGTGATAACAAGAACACGCTGAAGCCGCCGATATCTGAGTACCGTGAATGGTAAATGGTATATATAAATAGCTTGCCGTTGGTAAGTTTAAGAACGGGCGCTCTGTGGCCGAGTGGTTTCTACCGCGCGCTGCGGACCGAGGGGTCGTAGGTTCGACTCCCGGCAACGGAACTTTTTCTTCTAGTTTTTTTTTTTTGCCATCTGTTAGTGTTTATTTTACAACGTCATATCCGTGACGGAAATACGTCAGTGGAGCCGTGGTGGACCCCGGCATAAAACACTTTCGTGTTAAAAAAAAGACAACATGCCAGAAATTGAAGCTGAACTTGTGGCATCCGTAGTACGTGTGTAATTTACTGCATAGACGAACACCAAAAAGCTATGCTGATAAGTTTTGTTTGCCTTTCAGTTTATGCTAAAGGCAAATAGTTTCAGCGATTGTTGCTGCAGCATTTGCTTTCAGTTGCTTTCGGCTCCCAAGGTTTCTTAATCTCTTCCCTAAAAAAATGAAGCCAAAAAAAAAAAATGTTTCCTTTCAAGGTACGAGGCAGAAGGAGTGAGAAACGAGAAGAGTCGGGAAGCCCTCGAGCACATCATTGAAAGGCTTCCCTGCTTGGAGTCACGGCTGCAGCTGTCAAAGAGGCTCGGATTTTCACGACTTGCATCAAAAACACTGCAAGATCACCCTTACCTTCGTGACCGCCTCGAACAAGACGTTCGGTAGCCACTATTTACACAATTTTCTACAATGTTGTCAAAGTAGTATTTGTTGTATTTTGTACTGTACTGTAAAGAATTGAATTTTACCACATGGAAGATAGTGAATAGTGCAATAAAGTTGTTCTTGTTCAACGGGTAGCCTTCATTCAAGTGCACAGAGCAGCCACAAAGAATGATCCATCGGGGCAAGGCTGGAGAGATGGGCACTGCAATTGTGACATGCTAAGTTGGATCACATGAACCCACGCCTTGCTCGGACAAAGGGAAGCGGACGGCCAGAACGCATTTATATCCGGTTATTTTTATGATTAGTGTTTTCTAGAGCTGTGCGAATAGCAAAATTTTGGGTGCGAAGCGAATTCGAATATTGAAGTGTGAGTGCGAATAGAATCGAATATTTTTCGAATATTTCTAGAATATTTTTCGAATACTTCGAAGCGAAATTGCAGAAAAATAAGTTGGAGAGGATTCCTAAGCATATTCTTATGTGATAGCAACATGAAAGTGTTTCTTTTCGCTAGGTTGAAGCGCAATGTAGAGGCCGAATTGTATTTATGTACATGATTTGGTGCAACCAAAGTGTTGCCGACAGCACATTACATGTGGTAGGCAAAGATGCCATTTCCTCAGCCTCTCCTCCTCTTTCAACTTCTGTGGAAGCCCAAGTGATGTGGCGGACAAGGGTGTGCTCCCTTTAAGTCCGGAGTTCCAAATATGCCTCGTAGATGTTATGTATATAAGAACATCTGGAAATTTTGGATGCTAAAAAGCTTTGGCATCCGATTTTTCGGACCTCCTGCCCAAATTTTAGGTCCAAAACAGCATTAATTGAGCCCCCACCTCTTCCACACCTTTCATCTCCATGTTGGAACCAGCGTTTTCTTGAGTTAATACATTTGCGACCGTAGCAGAGCTTGAAAGGCAGCTTTGCTGCAATGCGGGGGGGTGATGAGGCGAAGCATATTGAAAATCTCGGGACCACTTCTAATCGGACGTTGACTGTCTTGGCCAAGTTCGACCGTAACGGAGCTTGAAAGGCAGCTTTGCCGCAATGCGGGGGTGTGATGAGGTGAAGCATATTGAAAATCTAGGGACCACTTTTAATCGGACGTTGACTGTCTCTTGGCCAAGTTCGACCGTAACGGAGCTTGAAAGGCAGCTTTGCCGCAATACGAGTGTGTAATGAGGTGAAGCATATTAAAACTCTGAAGGGGGCACTTTCACTCGGACGTTGACTGTATTTGTTTTTGGGAAGTTCGAATAGTTTGAATAGTAAAATTGCAGTGCGAATCGAATCGAATAGCAAACACTATTCGAAAAATATTCGAAATTGCGAATATTCGCACACCCCTAGTGTTTTCTTTATGACGATGGTATGACAATTGTAACTTCTGCCACAAAGCCCATTCTACTTTTAGATAAATTAAACTACACTGTAAACAGGCTTGAAGGGTGGTGTGATAAGAACTGTAGTAATGGTCAAGTTTTAGCATTAATACACTCCTTTCGTTTTATTATGCTTTCATCCATACACACATCAAATATTGCGCTACTGCTTCAGGAAATACTTATGACACTCACGTGTCTTGCTTGATTAGCATCCAAAAATGTGCCTTGAAAACTGTAACCTGTGCATCCCCTCGTTCAACACCTAAGCCCCTATTTCTAAAATTGGGTGTACTTCCTGTTGTTTACATATATAAAGCTAGTGCTGGTCCCGTAGTATAAAATCATCAGTCGTCAAGTTTGCATCGATGCCTCTCTGATTCATTGATTCACTAGTAAAAATTCAACTAGGTTTGCTCTGTTAAATAACTTTCTCCTGTCAAAAGTCACTACAAATTGTGGTAAACAAACTGCTTGTTTCAGAATTTCTATTGGTAACACTGAACTCTGATAAAAAAATGTTACCGTTAGACTGTTTTTGAAAATGCACTTGCTTTCTTCACATAGTCTGTCAGTTAGCTTTTGCGTTGCCTTCAGCGATGTCCTTTCACATCCTTTTTATTATATTTTAATACAGTTGTATCTGTATAGTCACTTGAAATATGCATAGTCACTTGAAATATGTATAGTAAATCTATTCCTGTGCTTAATAAATTTGCTTTGTCCATTTCTACAGTTTTTACTTTTAGGCCACCCTCTGAAAATGTTTCACCTTCATATACGTGTTGTATTTTGAGATTTCCAAAGGCTCTAGGCTTATCTCTTTTTGACGGAAGTGCACCTAAAGTCAACTAAACACTAAAAATTTAAGAAATATGGTCTCCAAAAGCTTAACTTAATTTGGCAGAAATGCACCCAGAATCAATTTTGGTAAAATTCGATGCATAAAAAAATGAAAAAAATACGGTCTCCAGAGGCTTACCTTTTTTGACAGAAAAGCACCCAAAATGAATTTTCATAAAATTTGACGAAACTTATAAAATAAAATAAAAAAATACAATTTCCAAGGATTATTGTATAAAGCTTTGTCAAATTTTACCAGAATTGCTTATGGACTCATATCTGTCAAAAAGCTAAGCTATTACCTGGTGGCCATTTTGTATTTTCTTTTTTAATGTTTCGTCAAATTATATTACAGTTGGTTCTGGGTGCACTCTTGTCAACAAAAGTAAGTCTATAGCCTTTAAAAATGTTTAATGTTTCGTCAAATTTTATCATAGCTGGGTCTGGGTGCATTTCACTAAAGAAAGGCAAGTCTACAGTCTTTGGAAATTTTGTATTTTTCGATTTTACATGTAGTGAGATGCTGCAGAATATGTGAAATAAAAGGAGAGAGCAGTACCATTCTTCCCATAGCCTGCACCCCTCTTTGGTGTTTCATTCTTTTTTTCATCATCTTATGCTGTGGCAAGTGCTTCCAAAGCTGTGATGGCAACGAACCTTGTTTGCTGAAAATTACTAACGAATGATATCAAATAGAAAGGATTAAAAAAAGACAAACACATTTGTGACAGTAGTTTAGGCAGCAGAAGAAAGAGCACTACTCTCTTATTTTCACGTGTTGCCACCGTGCTGTGCCACATGTGCAGTACAAGGCTATCTGCCATGTGTTCCCTTTGATAGATGACTAAGTGAACTTTAGGCCTGGTGCCCACGTTTTCATAATACATTTACTATGCAACGAAACATTGGTCTGCTTGTGTAACGTTGCAGCTCCGATCAAGCAGGTCTTGATTTTATTGATATAGCGCTTCAAAATGCCACTGCGCATTCACAAGCATGTTGGCTATCAGAATGATTCAGCATTGCAGATCACCCATATAGAGCGTAGTACTACAGGCAAATTTTCAGTGATGAAAGGAAAGGGACAGCACAGGCACTTAATGAGAAGTGTTACAAAAGGGGGCAATCTATGAAAACTTTAAATGATATTTTGTAGGATCCCAGAATTTGGTCTCGATCGAAAATATGAATATAAGGACAAAAGTGATGATGTAGTTGGTGTCTTTTAAAGAAGTATGTTGGAAGAAGAGAGTGAAAGCACTCACTCACCTACACTCAAGAGTGGTTGGGAAGCCTACTTTGAGGGGACATTGAAGGCTAAGAAATCTGAATGAAGCGACATTATGCTTTTGAAAATACCGCAGACATAAGAACAACACATAGGGGTGGCTGCTACCAGAAGCTGATTCAGGCTAGTTGGGACTGGCCAGCACAAATTGGATGGAGACAACTATGCAATGTGAATTGTGGTTCAATAATGTGATGCAGAAATAAACACATTCTCCTAGAAAAGCCCTTTTATTGCAGTAGCAGTATAAACAAAATGGATAAATAACTAGACAGGTAGCCAATGCTACATGAAGTCGTCGTATTCATTGCCGTAATCGTCCAGGTTTACTAGGCCATCATCCTTTCCAACATTCAGGCTAGCTCCCTTCTTGGCTCCTTTCTTTTTGTGCTTCAGCTGGAAATGGAAACATGTCGTGAACACAAAATGCAAAATGATAACTGCAGCAAAACTGTAAAAAACAAGCTGAATTGTTGGAAAGAAGTGGAAATTTTAAGGGCTCGTTTTTCTTTGTTATACACAATATTAATGAGAACTAACAGACAATAATGCCAAGGAAAGTATAGGGGACGTTATTAGTAGTAAATGTAATGTAAATGTGAAGAAAGAAAAGTGGATGAAAAGATAGCTTGCCGCGGGCAGGGACCGAACCTGCGACCTTCGAATAACGCGTCTGATGCTCTACCAACTGAGCTACCGCGGCGGCCATCCCCCCGTCCACTTTATGGGGTATATATGTGTATTTAAACGTGGGAGCGTCAGTCAGCGCCGCCAGTAGCCATGACAGCGAGCGTGGAACACTCTTTTTTCTGCCTGTTGGCGTCACATAGCACGTGAACTTATTACGAGCTGACAGCTGACCAATAATCCCTCGCATACTACCTGAAAGCATCAAGTCTGCCAGGTAGTATGCGAGGGATTATTGGTCAGCTATTGGTTACCAAGAGTCTACTGTACCTCTCTGCAAAAAAAGGAAGAAGACTGCTTTCAAAATAGTCTTACCTTTTGCTGTTTGACTTTTTCATTGGCAACGGCATTGAGGGAACTGGACAGCCTTTTCACATCTTCAGGTTCCACTGCACATAGAGAAAATAGTTTTTTTTTTTTGGTCAGTGGAAAAACGTAAGTCACAGCTTCAGCAGCAGTACTGGCATACAGGGCGGAAACTTGGAGGATAACAAAGAAACTTCAGAAGAAGTTAAGAACCACACAACATGCGATGGAACGAAAATGACAGGCATATCATTAAGAGATGGGAAGAGGGCAGAGTGAATTGGAGAACAAACAAAGGTAGCTGACATTAAGAAGTGGACCTGGGCCGGCCATGTAATGCAAATGGCAGATCACCCTTTGTCAGTTAGAGTGACGGAATGGATACGAATGGATGGGAGACGTAGCCAAGGACGTCAGAGGGTTAGGTGGAGTGATGAAATCAGGTAGTTTGCAGGCACAAAATGGAACCAGCTCGCACAGGATAGGGTTTAAACTGGAGATCATCGGGAGAGGCCTTAATCCTGCAGTGGATATAAAATAGGCTGAAAATGATGACGCATTATTCTGCAGATTGAATTAAACAAAAAGGAAGGTGAAATATTGTGCACACATTGTTGCATAAGAAATCACTTATTGTGAACAACTTGGTGCTAGCATAAAGAAAAAAGAAGCAAACATGCTTAACTAGCATAAGGTGAAGCAATAATTATTTGAGTGCCACAATGATACCCTTGTGACACTTGGCAACATCGATCAGGAATTTCAAGATGCTGCAGCTCTTGCTGCCACTATACCTGGCGACAACTTTCTGTGGCAGCACAGCCAAAGCTACATGGGCGAAGCTTCTGCACATGTGTCACTACGCCAAGTAGTCCGTTTGCAGGCGACTGTTTACAGGCGCAGGAAAACGTGAAATTGACACCACATAGCTAGGAAACTAGAAATAGCAAAAAAAAAAAAAAAAAAAAGAATATTCCTCACGGGATAAGCTTTCTTACTTGCAATGCAATAATTCTTGAGCATAATGCCTATTTCTTTTCCTTTTATGTTTCCTTTTATGCTACGCAGTCTACAGTTACCGTTCCCGGACTACATATGCAGCAGCACAGTAAAGTGTGTGCTTCGGTTCCGTAGCCTTGGTTGTGCTGCCAGGTATAGTGCATATCATGGGACTGCGAGCTAATATTTCTCTGTTCATGTTCATGAAATAGGTTGCTACCATGTGCAGCCATTTATACAAGCCTCTAACTGTCTTTTACCCGCAGTTCAGTCCTGGTTGCTTTCTTTTTCCTTTTGCATGCAATTCTCCGGCCCCGTCTTCACACTCTGCATGCACTGCCACCAATTACACCAACACAAATCTTAGTACAGTATCAAGTACAAGACCAAACTAACTTTTAAAAATTTTACTGGCACTGATTGAAGCAACTGCAAGTGACAAGCGTGAAAGCTTGAATAAAGCACGAAAGTGAAAAATCCATACAACGACCCAAAGAAAATGCCACAAGCGGTGCTTACTGTTGAGGCTGAGGTCTCGGAGCAAGTCGTCTAGGAAGCCCATGTAGTGAGGTGACCTTTCACATGCTGTTAGCTTGGTTGCCAAGGCCTTTCGGAGGTTGTCGAAGTCGTCCCTTGTCACTGGCTGAAGACTGTCAATGCCATCAGACTCTGTTAGTCCTGTAATAAATGAGATTTAACTTTCATTAACAGAAGCACATGGCGAGCATAGTCTAGGTAGCTGAGGCAGGCACACAAGATGTCTTGGGGAAATGGCGTTGCAGCATGCAGAGCTCTGAAAGGCACTTGAGTGATCACATTTCATTTTCCATATGCGCTCATGTTGTAGGCTGGGAGAAAAGGTTAAGCTAAGCTGCTTAGCAAGTTTTGTTTGGTTCTTCTGTTTGTCACTGCACTTGTTATCAAAAAGGAGAGAACAGACAGACCAGAAAGACTAAAAAACTGCGCAGTGATGCATGACACTGTCTCCTGAGCGACACACCAAAGTCGTTTCTGCCATTGTTAAAAAAAAAGAAAAAAAAAAAAAAAACGAGAATGAAGTAGAATACATACACTGCAGGCTTTGCAACTTTCTACCTGAACTGTCAATAGACAAGGGAAAGAGAAACACAACAAAAATAAATAATAGCTTCTGTTAACATGGCAGGCTGAAAGTTGATACATACGGTTAAAATGATTTCATAAGTCCCAATATTAAGAGGGTGGACGGGCTACGCGTAGTAGGTGCCTATAAATCTTGATGACAGAAAAAGAAAACAGGGAATTTATTTCAAGGAAAGCAGCTAAGTTGCCCTAAGGTAGCGTCATCTAGCCCATGTAAACGCTAATGTTTAACAAAGATGTGTATGTACTGCATTTTTCAGAGCATCCTGGTCAAGTTAAGAACATTACACGATACAGAAAAGTATGTAGTGTAAATTTTTTGCCTACACGCTGGTCTTCTGAAAGCAGTATGAAGGAAGTATAATAATAATAATTGTTGGGGTCTTACGCCCCAAAACCACAATATGATTATGAGAAACGCTGCAGTGAAGGGCTCCGGAAATTTCGACCTCCTGAGGCTCTTTAATGTGCACCTAAATCTAAGCACACAGCCTTCTAACATTTCGCTTCCATTGAAATGCATGCTGCTGCAGCCGGGATTCGATCCCGCGAGCTTCGGATCAGCAGTCAAGCACCATAACAGCTAGACCATCGCGACGGGTTAGTATGAAGGAAGGAAAAACTAAGAGGGAGCCTGATGCAATACCTCTGAAGCCAGAAAATGTTGGCCCAACATGTGATAATGTTGTGGTAGGTTTTAGTGTCCTCACTGCTGCTCTCAGAGTGCACTCTTCCAAAAAGGTAACAGGTGCAACAGCAATGTGCTGGTGCCATATACTCCAGTTTTGCAACCAAGATAAAAAAGTATATATGTTAGAAGAAGGACTTCAAGATGTACAAGTTCACTGGGTTAGAGTGCATACAGAGCGGTTAGCAAGGCACCAAAATGGGTGCACACCGATTAGAACATACCAGGAACCAAAGATAATGGGTCGAGTCCGCCAAGCTCAGGGTCACCTGCTGGGCCAACTTTTGGAGAAATGGGAGAGAAAAAGCGGACAGCAGGCTTGCAAAGGCTGGCTGCGTGATGTAATGCTCCTTCCTAGCTTCTTTCCTTCCTCTAAGGGAGTCAGGAATGGGGTGGAAGCAATTACTTCGTATTGTAAGCTTGAAACATTAAAAAGGACTGCGTTACTGGCTAACTGCAACAATTTTTCACAATGGGTGAAATAAGCGAGTGTATGCACTACTGCGGCGATCTTGGCAAAACTGCAGGGATGGTTGGTACTTCCATAGTTTTCTGCTTAGCAGCCAGTGAACACCTGAGCAAATTACCCATGCACCTGGTGGTGACATATGGCCCGCAACACTGCGTCTCTGAGACTTTACAGGGCCTCCATCATCATTATTCTCAGCCTGATTATGTCCACTGAAGGACGAAGGCCTCTCCCAATGACCTCTAGCTTACCCTATCCTGTGCAAGCCGATTCCATTTTATCCCTGCGAGCTTCTTAATTTGGTCACTCCATCCAACTCTCTGCCTTTCTCTTGATAACCTTGGCCCACCCATCCGATCCTTTGGCCTCCTGATCTCGAAGTTAATGCTGAGGAGACGCACATTCTAGGTCACCTCCTTGTTGTGCATCACACGTGGTGAGCGGTAATGGCAGCATCTTCCTTCACGTTTCGAATAAAAAACAGCTAAAACCAATTACCAAGCTGTTTTGACACTGCCACTTGTATTTTAAATGACAAATTTTCCATGGAGGCTCCTCTTTATATACACAATCTGAAACTACATTTTTTTACATGGTATAAAATTTCACTGCAGGTGGCTTTCAAGGACCTGTGAGCCAATCCACGAGGACATTAAAATTTGTCTCAAGTCACGCTGACAGTAAGTGGGGGAAAGACACAAGCAGCAAGCAACAGCAGTAGTAGCAGCAGCAGCATATTTAAAGGGGACACTAAAGGCAAATGTTAAGTTGGTGGGCATTGTTAAAATCCTATTCCAGAAACCAAGCAGCGTCGCTTGCATGCCAAGAAAATGTCTAATTTAAGAAAAAAAAATCGCTTTTGAAAGGTCCGGATACTCCTAGTGCAATCCAAGTCACATGCCCCCAAGTTTAAGCGACACAATTGGCCTTTACTGCCTAACAGGTGACGCTATGGTTTCTTGACTAAAACGCAGAAGTGCGACTAAAGGCCGAGCCAATGACACTACGTGGATACGGTACTTTCTCTTACCTGCAGTTAGCACGAGTTCTGCAATCAGTCAAAACCAGTGAAGTGCCACACATTATCGATACTAGTGAAATGGGAGTGCGTGAATGATGAAACTTTTCGACCACCCGTGTCATCATTAAGAGACAGTGTCTAAAACATGGCATCTGTGACATGTTTCTTGCTCCTGCTATTGAATTCGGGGCTATCAGTACCTAGATGCACAGCCTTTGAGACTGGTGGCTGTAACTCGGAAGGACTGGAGGCTGTAACTCGGAGGAAATCGTCACTGGGATGTGGGTTTGAGCACCACCTACGCATTGTTAAAGAAGATATTTTCTCCAAGAAACAAACAGAACTGCATAGATGGCATTTTATGCTGACTTACAACGTAATATTACAATGACGTTATGTTGAGCACTAGGGACAGAACCATACTGATAATGGGTGCCATTTACATTTTAACCGCTTTTACTAAAGTGCTCTTATTGATAACATTGACGCTTTAGGCATTCTCAAGTATAAATCCATCAACTTGTTAAATATATCTTGTCAAGTATAATTCTTGTATAAATCTATCTTTCTCAAGTATAAATCTATCAACTTGTTATTTGCCATTAGTGTCCCTTTAACAGAAAGCAATACACACAACACAGCTAGTACACTGGTAAATAAGCTGATTCAGGAGAAAAGGTTGTTAAATACTAATAAAGAGATACTGAAGACTATCACTTGACTGAAATCAGTTACTTTTTTTTTTGGCAGCCATGTAATTGCCAACTTCATCTACTTCAGCAATTTGCCTTTACAAATGTGCTCAGAGTACCCTCTTATGTAATTTCAAGGAAGGTTTGCAAATCAACAAGCGAGATTTATTCATAAATGGGATTTCGTTTTTATAAAACAGCACACATTACTGTAATCTGTCCCAAGATCATTAAATTTAGAGATAATTTGGTATGGGTAGTCATACAAATGTGACATCATTTTTGATCACCCAGTTGTAAATTTTATGGTTTTGTATTCCGAGACTTCAAATATCTACAACTTTTATTTTAAAGATGGGCAGCATAAATAATAAATATGCTTCTTGCAGTCACTAGATTTCTAGCTTTTTCCTTTAAATGCATCAAATTGCATTAAGTTCGGTGCTGCGGCTGATGAAAAAAATTTCTGCGTTCCCATGTATATTTAGATGCGAGTCTCAAAGCTAAAGCTTCCTCTTCAGCATTCAACAACATGCCACGGTCTTAGCACCTCCATCAACATTTCATGGCACATTCTACAGTCCCTTGAACACTTGCAATGATAATAATAATAACAATAATACAAGAGATATACCGTCTGATTCAGAACTTTCAGGGGTATTGTTTGGAAAATCTGCTGTTGGGCTGTGCTATGTAGCCTTCACACCTCAGAGCCTTGGAAGAGCTGAGTACTTGAGAATAGCCTTACAACACAACTGTATGCCACAAGTAGTCGACTTAGGGAGGTCTATGTGTATAGCGATGAAGATGACAAAATTAAACCAACCAGGAATGACACAGGAAACCCCCAAAGAGAGCCCATTAATGTTCGGGGTACCCACCAAAGGCCTCCTTGGCTAGCTGCAGGTCAGCTTCCTCTTGCATGCGCTGACGCCTCAGCTTCTCGGCCTGCTCCTCCTCTGGCGTCAGGGCGGCTCGCTGCTGTTCTTCGCGTGCCCGCTTCTCCTCGGCTTCCCGCCGTCTCCGCTCCTCCTTCTCCTGGATGATCTGACTCAGGGGCTTCTTCTTCTTGGGAGCAACTGCCGTCGCCGAAGCTGTGTCACATGCACAGAACACAGTTGCAAGACAGGAAAGGCAGCTCAAAACTGAATACCACCAATGTCAATTCCTCTGCAGTATTACCCTAAGCGTATTCAGTTGGGCATGTTGGTTAGTGATCGTACAAGACAACATCGTCGAAAACTAACGATGGGAAGCATGTAGAACTACAGAGCATGTTTCCTTAGTATTCATTATTGTTGGTTTTCCATACAGTATTCCTGTAGCGCTACCGCGCAGAGGCATTTACAAATGGCTACGAATGTGGACACTGCAGTAATTTCCTTTTTCTGTCTGTGAAAGAGAAGCCAGTCATTCAGCACAGAGACAAATGGAGAGACAGAAGTGATACGCACATGCTGCATTCAAGCTAGCGTGAATGACATTCGACACTGTGCCACTTTTATTCTGCAACATGTGTCACAGGATGAAATGTGCACACCAAACATACTGTTTGCCTAACGAATTTGCAACGGAATGCAAAGGAGATACCGAGATGTCGCAATAAAATTATCCAGGTTGCGCAAAGAACAAAATTCGTTTTGCACAGCGCAAAAGTCACCTCTGTAAGCATTACTTTTCCCGACACTGGTTCCCAAGTGACATTAATAAAATGTCCACTCATTCATCGTAAACTACGCAGTGCTCTAAATGAGAAATGAAGCCAAAGAACAGGGCCGGTGCGTGAGTGTTGCGCAATTTTGCGCGAATGAATGTTGTAAAGATGTCATTACTGACCTTCGGCGGGAGGTGTCGCCTCTTTCTCCTCGTCCTCATCGTCCCAGTTATCCTGAAAGCAGTTGAAATGCCGTCGGCACACTTGCATCTGCTCGCAGGGCGGTGGCGTTATAACAGTTTCTCTCGCTTATACCTAGCAGCCGATCTATAATCTATACGGGCTATCGCCATCACACTGTTAGGGCATTCATAAAGGTGTCGCAGAGTTTCATGCCATAAAGTTACACGATTGCAGTATATTTCGTGCTTAACACACTGCACAATTGCGCGGGAATGCACGCATTAAGCGGACCTTACGACACGCCTATCTGGCAGCAGTGCGGGCAATCTTTTGTGCCTCACAAAAGCAATAACACCAAGTACGAGACACGCGCAGGATAACTTCAAGTACAGCTGGAGAGCCGTTACCATGTGTCCGCTCGGCTCTCAGGCATGGCACCGTGTTGACGTCGTATGCTGCGGGCAAGCGATCGAGAGCCAGACATTCAGAACCGCTGTCTTAGCAATGCGCGCACGTCTCGCCTGTGTTTCGCGGCAACGTTTAAGTAAACTCAAGCCAATCGGTAGTTAAATATAAGGACTACGGCGCCCAGAAAGGGCCGTATACGTGCCTTTACGTCTTCCTCATCTTCGCCCTCCCATCTGTCACCGACAGCCGGCTTTTTGGCGAAGGAAGGAGGCTCATAGTCTTCCTTCTCTGCAACGATAACGCATTAGGCAGCGTCAGCACCAACACGATGGCGAAGTTTCAGCGCTTAACCAGCACACATGGTCACGAAATGTGCGCAATGTGCCGCATGAACTCACCCCAGTCGTCCGCCATTTTGACATCCGAAGTGGGTCACGTGGGCTGCGCTCTACCGCGACGAGTGAGCGATTTTGGCATTTCCATCTCGCATTTCACTACTGCTGCCTGCTGCTGCTTCGTGAAGTGGGAAGTAAATCGACCCAAAGTATAGTCGATCGGAAACAAAATTTCAGCCGCGTTTTCGAGCTTGGAGTAGCCCATGAAAAATATGCAGATGCGTTAGTATCAGAAAACGTAACCTCGTTTGCGCGTCGCGTACGACCGGCAGCGATAGCGCTATCAAGCAGTCGACTATTTTCGTATCCTCGTTTTACCTGCGCAGAATCTAAAGTAGAGCAACCTAAAGGAGTAGTGAACTCCACGGCTGCTGCCGTGTGTTTAGAGCATGGTTTAGAGCGAGCTGCAGCGACTACACTTATGGTCCAAGTGCTTCAGATTTTGAGCTTCGCAAATACAGCACTCGTTGCTTCTAAGCACAAAATACTGTAGGCCGGCCGCCCTACTGAGCTTGCGAACGGCCTTGTGCGCATGTTGAAGTGTGAACTAGTTTTGTATCTAATTGTATAATTCTGCATTGACGCAGCAAATTGCACACCGCACGCGAGGCAGGCGGCCGTCGTTCATTATTTTGGCTGCGAGACCTTCCAACAACCAGTGGTTGTAAACAGCTAGCAGTTGAAAGGGCACCATGGAGCGATGCAAAGACTATTTCAGTAAAAAAATATGCGTACTATCACAATATAGCGTAACAAAATTTTCGCCCGAAGTTTCCTAGAGCTGGAACATCAAGTAAGCTTAAGGAAATTCAGAAGTTCCCAAGAGGAGACGTGAATCAAAATCATGATCATATGTAAAGTGATGCTGTCTATGGTATGTCAGATTAGTGGTGACACTGAAACAAAGTAGTATGGTGATCAATGTATGTTCATGAAAGGGAATTTTACACCTTCATGCTACAGTTCGGCAGAGGACTGATATATATGTATCAGACTGCAGATTCTGCACATGTTGCTGCTTCAGGTATTTTGACAGAATTACACAGCACTTTTTGGTTCCTTGGACCACACACTTATACCAGTTGTTTCTCACATTTCATTAATTTGGCTTTATCACAGCACCATAGTCACAGGCTCAATGGCGTACTGGTTGCATATTGTTATGTACAGTTTCACATTGGGTAGAAGAGAAGCAGAAAAATAACTTGGATGTAATGCTTGGTGGCATACTTTACATATAATTTTAACAAGACACAACTTAGATGTTTGTGTTTTCAGTACCCCAACTTAAGCTACTGCAAATACAGGACTGTTTTCAGCAGCGACATTTACTTATGCACACTTTCTGTTGCTTTTACTTCATTGTCACAAACTTGTCTGTGGGTATAATGCTATAGCTAGGTGGACGAGAATTTTTTTCTTTCCCAAACGTACCTCCACCTGTGGAGCTTCTACAGAACATTAAGGCAAAAAGCCTCATATGGCTCATGAATAAATAAATACGCCATCGGCAGTGTGAACATGAGCGGTACCAAAAGTCAGTGGTGATTTAATGAGTGTGTCGTGAAAGCATAGGCTTTCCCCTGCAGTCTCCCTAGCATTAGTTAAAAGGACCGTCAATATTTTGTCACATCCAGTACACCTGTGCATATACTACATGTCGACTACCCTGGAAAGACATTGGTCTTGGGTTGTAGATCAAGATGCACTTTTCTTCAAATGCATTGCTTGCTTTCTTGCAAATCCATACAGGTTTTTTTTAGAAGTGGTACAGCAGAGCTCTGCCTTGAAGGCTTCTGCAGAACTGATTTTTCATGAACAGTGATCAAAGTAGCACTGGTAGCCTAAGGCAGAAATCAAGGCTTGAGCAGTTAATTATATATGCAAGCTGTGGCTTTTCCAGCACACAACTATATTGCAACTAGCAATGTATAAAAGAGATCACACACTATTCATGCTTCATGCTAGTACTCCAACAGTAAGAAAATACGTATCTTACATACACATACTAAGTCTTTGCCATTACCACAGTTATTGTAAACAATCTGACGCTATGTTTATAGTAGGGGTGTGCAAATATTCGAAATTTCGAATATTTTTCTAATAGTGTTTGCTATTCGATTCGCACTGGAATTTTACTATTCGAACTTCCCAAAAACAAATACAGTCACTGTCCGATTGAAAGTGACCTCTTCAGATTTTTAATATGCTTCACCTCATTACACTCTTGTATTGCGGCAAAGCTGCCTTTCAAGCTCCGTTACGGTCGAACTTAGCCAAGAGACAGTCAACGACCGATTGGAAGTGGAACCTAGATTTTAGATGCGAAGTATCTTAAGGCCGAGCTCAATCCGGTGGTGTGCGGCGTGACCACCCTTACTGCGCATACCCTCTCCCCTTCCCCTTCACCTCCCCCTTTCCACTCTTCCTCTGAAACGCGGGCTAGACATGCCGAAATTCTCTCCTGCGCAACGCCGCGATGAGCTCGAGCGCATGCGCGTCCCCTCCCCTTCTCTCTCCTCTCCTACGCTGCCCCCCTCTCGCCCGCCTGTCGACCGCGTTCCCCCCTCGCCCTGTGAGAATTAACGGCCAGGCTAGATGGAAGATACGACGCGCGTAGCGTCCCTCTTCGCGTTCCACGACGCGAGGTCGGTAGCATGCCCAACGAACGCCAACGGAACGCGATCGTGCAAGTGCTCCGGCTTCGCATCGCCTCATGGTCCCCTTTAGCGGGAGATGGTGTAATTTTCAGTATGCTTCACCTCATTACACCCCGGTATTGCGGCAAAGCTGCCTTTCAAGCTCTGCTACGGTCGCAAATGTATTAACTAAAAAAAACGCTGGTTCCAACATGGAGATGAAAGATGTGGCAGAAGTGGGGGCTCAATTAATGCTGTTTTAGACCTAAAATTTGGGCAGGAAGTACGAAAAATCGGAAGCCGAAGCTTTTTAGCATACAGAATTTCAGATGTTCTTATATATCGACGTCTACGAGGCAGATTTGGAACTCCGGACTTGAAGGGAGCACACCCCTGTCCGCCCCATCAGTTGGGCCTTCACAGAAGCTGAAAGAGGATGAGAGGCTGAGGAAATGGCATCTTTGCCTATCACGTGTAAAGTGTTGTCGGCAACACTTTGGTTGCACCAAATCATGTACATAAATAGAATTCGGCCTCTACATTGCCACATTCTTGATAAGACAACTACGAAACATCACCCTGCCATTGCTTCATCAACCTAGCAAAAAGAAACACTTTCATGTTGCTATCTCATAAGAACATACTTAGGGATCCTCTCTAACCTTTTTCTCGGCAATTTCGCTTCGAAGTATTAGAAGAATATTCTACAAATATTCGAAAAATATTCGATTCGATTCGCACTCACACTTCAATATTCGAATTCGCTTCGCACCCAAAATTTTGCTATTCGCACAGCTCTAATTTATAGTTTGGCCAGGCCAGTTAACCATGTATAGATTGTGTGATGACCCTCTAGGCAAAGTTGTTGACTTTTCTATGCAGAAGGAAACGGAGAACACACTTGCCCATCTTTAGCAAACAAGAGTGACAACTAAACTTCAGTGTTCTGGTTATATAACTTCGTCGCAGAAGCCTCGTTATGAAGCTTCAAACATTGTCAGCTCCCATATACCAATGTGTTCAATGTGCCACATGCAAGAGACACGAGAATAAACGACAGACACAGCTTCGCTGCAGCAAATATCATCACATTTATTCTTTTGTACACCTACAGTATCACAACACAACAATACAGATTGCAAAAAACAACTACAAAATTGAGCTGCTCAACCCCACAAGCTAAAAGAAGGTTTCTTTTACAGCCAGTACCAATTAAAATGCATTCAAGTCACTCATCCTCGGAGCAGACCCCAGAACCCGTGCTCGTCGGCAATAGCGGAAAGAGTGGCTGGGTAGACTTTTTCTGCACCAGTTAGGTTCGCAGTGTCGTTGAAACTTGTGACTAGTGATTATCAGATTGGGAACAAGAATGAGAATGGAAGAGCTGTCATCTGTCAATCGACGTAGTGCTATATTTTACAAGTGCAACAGGGTTTTATTATTACTTTTTTTTTCTTTAAGCACATCTTGAGCAATGTGTAGTTGCAGAAGACCTTGTTCACAGTTCACAACTGCAATGCCTATCATGAGCCACTGGATAGAAAATCGGCACAGCCACATCCCCACTACTCATGTGAAAATGCCGACAACTTGCACAAAGCATAGTTATTAAAATGTACATACGCAGGCTCGTAAACTTGTGGAAACAAAACAGAGTTCAACTGAAACAAAAAGATAATAGAAACTCTCGGGAAGATCTGGAATATTTCTGTCTTGATCGACACACTATTGCTACAAGTACCATGAGACCTCCATAAATGAGCTACTATGTACAACATTAATAATGCTTAATATCAGGTGAAGAGGTCAGAGGGCAAGTAAGTGTCAATCGGTGGAGTAAAAAAGCTGCCTGGAAATAATGGCTACACACATGCACTTTAACTGTCTACATCCCACTAAGTGACAGCACAAAGTCACACGCAGTTTAATAAGGGCTGTTTCTTTGGCACGGGTTCCCTGGACAAATCCACAAGACGTTCCCTCGGCAGTATGATTATTTTTTTCACTGCTGCTAGAAGGAATGCACTTTGCTGCCTTAATGCACAGCGGTACCATGGCAGGGCAGTTAAAACCAATTGTACAAGAAAAAAAAACATATAAGATTGTATCAGCAAGTCAAGACCTCTGCGGCGCAGGGCAATCTCATGCTACAGTACAGTGATAAGCTACTGGCCGCAACGAAAAGACCCTCATTTTTTCCAAAAAGACTACTAAAAGAATAATAATAATAAAAACGACCCTAAAACAAGCAGCCTAAATCGGCAGAGCTACAGGCAGGCGGGCAACTTCTTTCAGAAGCTGCACGCAAGTGCTGATTGCCAAACTTACTCAAAATTTGGGCTTGCTGCCTTGTTCACTTGAACAACAGGCTCCTTTCGATGCATAACATAAAAATGCTTTTAATTTAAAAAGTTCAGCTGTCTTCCATTAATAATGTGTGCCAGCAGTTAACAAAATGGCACACGTAAATGGCAGGGCAATATTCATTGCTCGAGGTCCCAAAAACAAAGTGACATCCTATTTAAGTAGTGAAAGAACATTTACAGCGCGAGGACCAAGAGTTGAAAAAAAAAGAAAGGAAAAGGTGAAATGAGGGATTGCAAAATGCGTAACGTTCGAAAAGGCAGACAGAGATATACAGGCAATGTATGTGACTAGCACTTCAAGCTACCATGTTCAAGGCTGTTCCTCTGCAGACATTATCGTTTCCCTAGGAGAGTATGCAGCTAGAGTATGAACCACAAAAAAAGGCTGTCCATGTGACCGTTGTAAAAAGACATGCCACTTCATTCTCATGCTTCGTTTTGTCGGTGTAATTGCCCTTGCTGAGAGTAATAATTCGCGTCGTACTACAAGAGCAAAACTACGTGCCTCGTAAGTAAATGCATCTGTAGGAATTGTCAGTGGTGGGGGGATCCTTTGATAGAGTAGTATATAGACCTGTGAAATGCAAATCTCTCCCACTTTTACAGCCAGCCAATATGTGAAACGACTGAGGATGGAAAAATACGGGGCACTCGGCACGTGCGATAGAGTGCAGAGGAAAAAAGGGAAACCGAAGATCAGAGGGAACAACTACACAGTTCTCCTTGAAACTTCCTGTGCGCGAATGACAAATGGCATGTATGCATCAGGTGACTCTGTGACCTTAGAAAGTAAAAAAATAGGAGAAGAGACCATCTTTGACTGTCCACTTGACCAACACACACGTGCCACCCGCGGTGACAAGTTCGGCACAAACAGACTTGCCGGTAGTTACACAATTGCGTAAACAAAAGCTGATGACAAGCTGTGAGATGTTGAAGGAGGGATACGGTAGCAGCTCACTCCTCATGCTCATATAGCTGCACTTGCGACACCTCGAGCTGGTCCTTCGCGAAACGGCGAGACCCGGGAGGTTCTTTCCATGGCAGCCTTGCGCCTGTATCTGAAGTTTTGCTGTGCAGCTGCCGTGATGTGCTGCCGTATCGCTGTGAGGCTGACAGCCTCTTGTGAAGATCAATGACTGTTAAGCGAGCGGGTGATCGTTGCAGGGGCCTGTAGAGTTCTGGCCGTCAAAGAAGTCCACCTGCGGCTCTCCCTGCAGTAGCCCCTTCTTTTCTTCTCCCGTTCCGTTGCTGTCAGCGTACAGCGAGTCGTACACTGGATTGCTGAAGTTCGTGGCCTAGAAAACAAGGAACACAAAAATGTGGACATATACAGCCTTCAGCATTGTTATAACAAGGTTTAACTTTATGTGAGAATAAATGCGCAGTGTAATGAAATGTGTAAGTGCACTTTTATCAATAAGAGAAAAGCACTGATTGTAAAGAGAATGCTTAGGCAGTATGATTTCTGAATGGTGGCACCTGAAATTTGGTCCCAATTCAGCATGGTGCAGCAAATGATAAAAAAGCCTGTCACTGCTGCCCATAGCCAGCTGGAGTTTGCTTTTTATTTTCTTAGTAGGCTGCACACGTCATAAGCCTTGTTGATAAAAAGCCTGTCAACATGCTCCATTCAGTCCCACAGTAAATGTGTTTGAGGGTTCGAGTTCTGTTTCGTTCAAAAAACCAAGCCTCACCTTGTCTGGGTCGAGTGTGAAGGAAGCATTCAGAGCTTCCGCAGCATCGTCCTCGCAGTCACCGCGAAGATAGATGGGATTGCTAATTTCCACATTGCCGCCACCACCTCCTCCACTTTCTTGCATGCGCACGTGGTGGAAAGGCCTGGACCTGCAATTTGTGCATAGGAGTTAAGGTTTAGTATGCTCAAACCTTCCAGCATTTCGCTGCAAAGTCAGTGTCAAAAGCAAAGAACAACATGTGCACACTTAAGTCTGCACAGTTGAAAAACGTCCTGTAGAACCTTCAGAAAGGTTTACCAGATGTGGCCAGCCAGTGGCCATTTTTTCTATGTTAACCAAAACCAAGCACATTAACAGAAGCAAAAAGACATGTCTATATCACCCTGTAACTATACGCTAGCATTAACATCACAAAGTGTTGACAACCCAGCACCAAATACTGTCAACATAAGAAGCATGCCATAATGTGACTAGTACTACTGAGTGAGCACACAAATATCTTATACTTTTCTAAACAGTTAAAGGCGTACCGACAAGAAAATTTTTAGTAGTCGTCTTTTTGCATCGAATGAAAAGCCAAGCTCTCAAGAGCCTAGAATGTGTATTGATAAGCATGAGTGCAAACCTGAAAAGGTAGTTACTGTATGTTTTTAAAAGCTAGTTTTGGTTCCTACTGTACCCCGAATTCACGACACGGGGTGAGCAGCTCGTCACATGTTCGTGCAAGATATCACGATGTTTCCACGGTCGCTTCATTCCTGGCTCCGAAATGGCCGGCAAGTGGCCATTTCGAATGTTTTTGGTGACGCACAAGCAGCCATTTTGAATGTTTTGGTGCCTGACATCATCACAACTAGCCATACAGCGGCGTGAAGTCACCAGAATCGACACTACAGCCTGACGTCACACTAGTGTTGATGTCAGTAGGTGCGTCACGCGAAAGTTGACTTTAATGTCAAGATCAAATATCTTATCAGCATTTGCAGAGCTTCATGCTTGCGCAGAGCCATCTTGCTATACAGAAGATTTGTATGGCACAGTAAACACACCTTCCACAATTCGTGTCAGTACCCCTTTAATGAAGCTGTGAGATAAAATTTTTCTGCATTTTTAACTGCTATTCCCTGAAAACTTCTGCCAATTGTGCCAGTTTCACAATATGTACATATTTAAATTGTGATCGATAACGCTATGATTATAACTGACTGCGCTAACCATGATATACAATACTTTTGTGCTCTGCCTACAAGCCGTGTTGTGTCATACTCACCGCTTCCTCTTCCGGTAGATGAGCACTGCCATGGTAATGAGCACAACCAGTGAAATGGTGACGACTACAGGAATCAGGATAGCGCCCAAAACTGCGTAAAAAGAACAGAGCAAACCTCGTGTAAGGTTCACATACCTCTCGTGCCTGCTGAACAGTTAAGACAGAAACCAGTTCATGTGAGGGAGAAGCCATATGAAAAATGTCATTCAATGAGTGTCTCGATCTGCCTGCAAAGTCACTCTACAGACCGTTTTACGTTCAGGGAGGGGACAGCTCATTTGCATTTGGAACACTTTCTGGTGCAGAAAAAAAGAACAAGAAAACTGTGTTTTGGAGCAGCTAGTAAAAAAAAAGAAGAAGACGAAAGAAAGAGAACCCTTTAACATCAAAGAAAATACAGCAAACTCTCAGTAAACGGAAATCTCTTAAATGTGTAGTGAGGAAGAGAAAGAAGAGCTTCCGCGTCTGTTGTTGCTGTGCGCACGATCTACCTTCGTGTTCTGCCAGTGCTACCTCGACTGTTTAAGACGTCGCTGTCTCATAATAAATCGTCGTACGACATCTGGTGGAGGTTGCTTGAATCCCTGGCCTCAACCTGGAACTTCGCAACCGAACGTTGCTACCTGTTTCAAGCACTATGACCGACGCTGTCGACAATCAGCCTGAAGCCGCCGCCCCTTCCACCAGCTGCGGCGCCGTCCAGCGGCAACGGGACCCTCCAGTCTTTAGCGCAGCAAGTGAGACTGATGCAGAAGACTGGCTCTCAATCTATGAGCGCGTCAGCGAGCACAACAAGTGGGATGACCCAGCCAAACTACGTGCCGTCATCTTCCATCTCGCTGACATTGTGAACCTCTGGTTCCACAATCATGAGCGTCAACTACAGACCTGGTCCGCTTTCAAGACAGCGTTCACGGAAGCTCTTCTTTCTCTTCCTCACTACAAATGGAACTGATGCTTAAATGGAACAACTGCTTCTAATATGATTGGTCTTATACCTGTATTCCGCACCCCTGTTCGTCTCCCAGTAAATGGAACTCCTGTTAAATGGAACATATTTTCATGGTTCATGAAAGACCACTCATAATGCGGCTGCCAGAAAATTCTCAGAGAAGCGAGGGAGCGAGCACGCTTCTCAGTCGAGGTGCGCCGGCCAGGAAGAGAGCAACGATGGCGTTACGAAGGAGGAGGGGACACGGGGTGAACGAACGAGGAGCATGGGAAGGAAACACAAAAGAAAAAGAGGGGGGGGGGGTCGAAGTGTAATGCGGGCGCACAGTGTGAGGAGGGGGAGCGGTTGCTTAGGCAACGGAGAAGCCTTTACTCCAGCCACTTGTCGTGCACGCGCTCCGCTACGAACGGATGCCCGCATCAAGTGCGCACTGCCGCTGTGTGGCTATTCAGTTTTCTGTGGGGAAAAGTGCGCATATCACGCGTACAACCTCGAATCCTCCGCAAATGGCAATGCTTTAAGACATGATCGAGCCTTTGCCACCAGCAGGCGGACTTACAAGCTTGGTAGACGTTTACAGCATAGTTGCTGCAACTGTTCTCCCGACCGTGAACCGAAACTTTGTTTCACGCATGCTGCCCTTGCTTTAACTCAAGAGTGGGATCTCTTATATGCCCAATCTCCGTGTTGTGTTTGGCAAGCCTCCCGCGACAGCATGCCAAGTTGCAACTAGCACGCTAGGCCTGACTAGCACTAACTGCCTCGTCCGTAGTAGCCACGGATGATCAAAGTTGCTGTTTGGTGCCGAGTCAAAGAAACATTTTGAAGTTGTTGCATTTGGGAGCGGTAAATTACATCTTCAATGAAAACGAGGGCATGCATATGCCACTCTCGAGTGGTGGTTCGTGGCCGCCACTTTTTTCACAATCGTGCATGTGGCCGCGAAATTGAAAGCGCATGCGATTGCCATTCGACTGGCAGTTTCTGCGCAGTGTGGTACCGCGGCGAAGTCCGCATGAACGAGGAGGTACTGAAAGTTAGTTGGTGGCTTTCTGCTATGGCTTTTCTTTTTTTCATGCATTTGTTATGTCAGCGTTGCAGGTCTGCAGACGTTTACCGTTCAGCATTTGTACATCTAAGTAGATGCAAACTTACACCTCAGTCACATGCCTCAATTGTCAGAATGGTGCGGCTGCTTGCTCATCATGTTTTGCACACGTGCAGCCTTTGAAAAATATTGTTTTGGTTATGGTGCAGTACCGCTTATAGTGCAGATAATCACGACTTCGGCGATTTACGTTATAAGTAGGGGTGTGCAAATATTCGAAATTTCGAATATTTTTCGAATAGTGTTTGCTATTCGATTCGATTCACACTGGAATTTTACTATTCAAACTATTCGAACTTCCCAAAGAAAAATACAGTCAATGTCCAATTGAAACTGACCCCTTCAGATTTTCAATATGCTTCACCTCATTACACTCTCGTATTGCGGCAAAGCTGCCTTTCAAGCTCCGTTACGGTCGAACTGAGCCAAGACACAGTCAACGTCCCATTGGAAGCGGTCCCTAGATTTTCAATATGCTTCACCTCATTACACCCCCGTATTGCGGCAAAGCTGCCTTTCAAGCTCCGCTACGGTCGCAAATGTACTAACAAAAAAAAATGCTGGTTCCAACATGGAGATGAAATATGTGGCAGATTTGGGGGCTTTATTAATGCTCTTTTGGACCTGAAATTAGGGCAGGTAGTCCGACGAATCGGACGCTGGAGCTTTTCAGCATCCAAAATTTCAGATGTTCTTATATATCGACGTCTACGAGGCAGATTTGGAACTCCGGACTTGAAGGGAGCACACCCTTGTCCGCCACATCAGTTGGGCTTCCACAGAAGTTGAAAGAGGAGGAGAGGCTGAGGAAATGGCATTTTTGTCTAGTACGCGTAAAGTGTTGTCAGCAACACTTTGGTTGCACCAAATCATGTCCATAAATACAATTTGGGCTCTACATTGCCTCATTCTTGATAAGACAACTACGAAACATCACCCCACCAGCGCTTCATCAACCTAGCAAAAAGAAACACTTTCATGTTGCTATCTCATAAGAATATGCTTAGGAATCCCCTCCAACTTTTAGGGGCGAAGCTCCTTATGTCGTGGGTCTGTCCATCCTCCGTTTGTAGGTTTGTAGGTTTGTAGTAGCCACCTCTAGTTCGTGAGAAGCGCGCGTTCTGGTATGCAGTAGAAGAAGAAGACGACGTTGACGAGTGAGACTCTCGTGCGTGTTCGCCTGTGTGGCATTCTTTCTTCTTTACTGCGCGCGTTCTGGTATGCAATAGAAGAAGAAGACGACGTTGACGAGTGACACGTGTGGCGTTCCTTCTTCTTTACTACGGCTCGTGTTTTCAACGACACCCGAAGACAACATTTCAGAAGTAACGCGCCATGAGGCTGCCTCTTGGCACGCTTTTTCTTTAGCTTGGAGTCGCCAGATGGAAGACAAGGCTGCGGAACGGAGGGCACGGAAGGCGGCGGCAGCGCGCGCTCGCAGACAGAATCCTGAGGTGAGAGCCCGCGAGGCCGAAGCTGCACATCGACGCCGCGAAGCAGATTCCGCCGTTCAAGCGCACGAAGCCGGAGCTGCTCGACAAGCTGCACGGCTGCGCCGGGAAGACCATCTGAGGGACGTGTATAGACCTGGTATTTTCTAATTTCCAGTTGCAACCCGTACAAGAACCGCTGTCCCTGGATCATAAAGCCGTGATAATGAAGGGACAACGCAAGCCAAGCATCATCTAATTAAGAAAAATAAAAGTTTCATGTTTGTAATATACACACAGTGTTTCTCACTCTTCATATGATGATTGATGGGGCGTTACACAGAACATTCACGGTTTACCGATGATTCTCTCTGGAGCTTCGCCCCAGTCATCATCGTTCACCACGTGGATATGCTGTGATTTTTTTTTCTGCAATTTCACTTCGAAGTATTCGAGAAATATTCGATTCGATTCGCACTCACACTTCAATATTCGAATTCGCTTCACACCCGAAATTTTGCTATTCGCACAGCTCTAGTTATAAGCTGTCTATGCCGTACATTGCTTGCTTTGTTTTTCTTTATAATATGGTGACACCAATGTATTCATTTGACTGAACTGTCATCTTGGGCTCTAACTTTGCAGACACAACAGATACCAAAAGTGCGTTAAAGAAACCAGAAACCTGTCTGCAGTGTTGGTGGCAAAATGCAACCTCTGCACAAGACTCGCTTCCTCACAAGCAACAATGAGGCTTTTAAATACATGCTAATAAGGCGGCAATAGGGGCTAGTTGGCACATCTTCATGCTTGCGATGCGCTGCCGGTGGACACGGACCAGAAAAAACGAGGAAAACAACACAGGGTGATGCGCATCAACCTGTGTTGTTTTCCTCGTTTTTTTCTGGTCCGTGTCCACCGACAGCGCATCACAAGCATGAGGAGGCTTTTAAAACATGCTGGCCTAAATGCGCTGGTCACAACACTCGGATGGTTTTTCAAATTCATGCAAAAGAACTACTTGACAAGGCACAACTCACTATTAGGCAAGTTGTCGGAGGAAGAGGTGCTGTGGTCGCTGTAAGCAATCTGATCAACCCTGTCCTGGCAGCGTGGGCCAGTGAATCCTCGAGCACACAGGCACGATGGCATTGCATCGTTCTGAGACGACAGCAAGCACGTGCCGTGGTTGAAGCAAAAGCCCCTACAGCTGCTGCTCTGGTCGCAGTGCAGGCCACCCCAGCCCAGTGGACATCTGCACACAGCAATCATATCACAATGCATATTGGTTGTTGTCAGTGATGACCGCGTTTCGTACACCTTTTGGGAGGAAAAACTTGTAGTACCAGTTTCCTTTGGCTATTTGTAGTAATTCCTTCTACGTGCAACGCTGCAGGAATGGAACCAGCTCCTTGTAGGTACTGTTGCAGTAATTACTCATTACTTTTCCTCAAGGCGCTAGCTAACATTGTACAAATAGAAATTATTATTATATCAGTTACTTTACTTTTCATACTTTACTACTATTAACACATTTCACCATTACTGTCGGTAATTCCCTTTGGCTTTGAGGGCAACATAAAATAACATTTGGCATTGGAAGAAAAGGAAACATACGCATATTCCTTCTAATGTACTAAGTGTTCGTGGGTTACTATAGATTGTTCATATCATTACTTATAGATCAATTCTGCCCAATTACACTAACGTTCAAAACTACATTAACGCTACACTATTTATGGGAATGATGCAAATGTTGACAACAGAGAAAATTTGTAGAGGATTACGAATTCATGCACGAGTTAATTCCAGTGGAAATTAACAAAAACCTGTTTAAACCGTGTAAGCTTAATTTCATCACTGCACACTTGCAACTCACTTGCAGATGGGTTGGCCCGCCGAGGTGTAGCAGATGCCACCATGGAGGCAGGGAAAATCGAGACAGATGTCGGCGAGACGGCTCTCGCAGCGCTCGCCGGTGAATCCCGCAGGGCAGACACAGCGCTGCGTCAGCCCTTCCTCGTGCTTGGTGGTGATGCAGGTGGCACCGTGCAGGCAACCACAGCTTGAGCCACCTGGGGAGCAGTCGCTGCCCAGGAGACCAGGTGGGCATGTGCAGGGAAGCTTCTTTCGGCCCAGGCAAGTTCCTGGATGGACAGACAGTAGGTACGGGTGAACAGTAAATCTTAGGTTCGAAACATGGTGATTCGGTTGAATAATTTTCCAACCAACTAGTTCGAATAACATATATCGCATATCATAAAGAAAAATGAGTGTTTCGGTTATGACCCAACTAACTTGCACAATAGATTTAAGAATTGGAAATAGGCATGTGCGAATGTCACTTCTTTGGTTAGAAGTGAAGTGGAAGCAACTTCTAATAGTAGCAAGATTTGAATAGCATAGGGTGCAAGTTATAAGCGGTAAAATATGTTACGCTTTAAAGTTTACTATACTTAGCGCATATAAGCCTGTATAACAAGCTTTTAAACTTAAAAAATAATTAATCGCGGGGAAGGTAATACGTACATTTAACTCTGAAGTATGGCTTCGCGGCAGTGCGGATTTACCCTCCATAGGTTTCACAGCATAGCACCCCCATGCTGCAGTGAAACCACCTTTACAGGGGAGCTACATGTGGTCAAATAGACGTTGATTCATTCATTTCGAATATGTATTTCGAAATTTCGAAAAATTTAAATTAATGTCGAGGTGCTCAAACATTCGCCCGTGCCTAAAAATACAGACATGCTTCGTAAACAGGCTGTTTGATACTCTTAGTGTGTGTTACAGGACAAGTACACTGTATGATGAGGAAAATTTTTTACCAGTCTGTGCTGAATTATGTGCTGTTGCATTAAAATCTCTTGGTATCCAACTGATATAAAGAACAAGTTCTGCCTCCAAGATTGTATATGCAGTGGCGTAAAAAGATGTCATTATTTTTGTTCATGTGACAATTCACAATACCTTCCTTCATGGTTATTTAACTTTGCAAATTTCTTGGAGAGATGCCACATGCTGTAATTTTATTCTTGGGATCAGGCAAAAGAAACCAACTGAAAGTGTTACCCAGAAGAACAGAAAAAGTGCTTTACTCTTCTACTGCTGCAGCAGTAACCTTCAGTTCTACTTTTATCAACTACCCACTATCATTTACCTGTTACATACTAAGCATACTGGCTCTTAGGTCAACTGCAAAGGGGTTCTAAAATTTAATTAAGACCCTTATATTTCTAGCTCATGCAGTTGAAGTTTATTGGTTTTATGTACATCCAATTATGCTGAAGTATATTTTCAACAGTACCTTCAAAAGTTTACAAATTTCACTTATACATCCCACAAGACAAGTGTGTTGAGTAGTACTTGAAACAGCATGATTAGTGCTTATAAAGCAGTAGCAATAAACTACTGCTTGTAAAATCAAGCCAGTGCCAATATGGTCCGTTTCATACAATGAAGAACATCGTGAAATGGCATGGCACTGATGTCCTCTCAGTGTGCCATGTTATCTGTATTTCTAAATACAGTCAACTGCCGATTTTTCGGACTCCCTAGGGACTGCGAAATCGTCCGAAAAAACAAATTCATGCTTTTTTATTCTGCTCAAGTGGTCAAATCGCCACAGCCACGTCCGAAATAGCTTTAATGCCTCCCAGTACAATTATCAGGCACTTTGGTGTGCGCCCAGGCTCTCGCAAATACATTCGGTACCTGCCGCGAACCCCGCTTAACTACGTATGTGCCAACCGCCACTTTTGCATCTCATGATGAGCGCCGCTGATAACAGCAAAGCGCGGAATAGATTACGGCTATCTCGCATGAAGCGTTTGTAAACGATGACGCGGAACACAAAGACTGTGGCGGAAGAGCGGACGACTCATCCGGCTTTCTCCGATGCGTGTGCGCATGTGCGCAGTAAACATGCGCACACACATTGCCGAATCGCCGCCGATACGCAGCATTTGCTGCCGTGTCATGCCGATCGTTTCTAGTTGTGTGCAGCCATCGCCAACTAAGCTGACGCTGTCACTTTACTGTTGCTGTATTGTACGCACGCATTTATTATGAAAGGGTTCGTGACGCGCACTTAGTTCCTGACCTCACACGGGCGCGGCAATGGTGAACTGGTTTCGTCCACAAAGGGAACGCGTCTATGCAGCGCACTTAGCGGTCTCGCACAAAGAGGCAGCAGAAATGGCGGCGCGGCGCATTTGGGTTCTCGCCTATTAAATGCGTGCAGTACGCATGCAACTGCGCTAGGCCACGTGCACTACCGAGCAGTTAACTGAAGATGCTTATCGTAAGGGTTGTCAGCGATTAAGCCGTACTGACGCGTTTGCCAGCTGCCGCCATCACACCTCCGTGCATTTCTGCTGCTTATCCGTAACATCGCCGCACGGCGCCGCGACAACGGCCCCTTTGAATTTCTGGTCTGCTTCACCCCATAACGCTTTGGCATTTAGGCAAAGCTGACTTTCGGACTCTGCTACTGTCTCAAACAGATCGACTCGCGAAAGCGCTGGTTCGAACCTACGAGATGATAGACGCGGCAGAAGTGGGGGCTTCAAATAATGCCTTTCGGACCTGCAATTTGGGCAGAAAGTCCGAAAAATAGGATGCGAAATACCTTCAGCGTCCGAAATTTTGGACGTTCTAATACATTGAAGTCTATGGGGCTGGTGACGGTGCCGCGAAAGCGTCCGAATTTTCGAGCATGTCCAGAAAATCGGGCGTCTGAAAAATCGGCAGTTGACTGTATTTACTGCTGCTAATGGTTATCATGTTATGCATGACCGACTTACCCCCATTTCTGCAGTATGAGTCACACAACGGTGTGAGCCTGTCACAGCGTTCACCGGTGTAACTGCTGTCACATATGCATTGGCGTACACCTGTCTCGTTGACACGGCACACCCCATGCACACAGTGGTCTTCTTCTCCCTGAGAGCGGCAGGGGTCCTCTTGGGTGCACCTGCACACCATGGAAACTCTCGTTTACAACAAATGCACTACACCATGCTGTGAAACTGATATGCATAAAAGAGGGCTCTCTGTAAAATGATCAACTGCTAGGTGCGCCGTATGTAAACAGCACAGGTATGTGCGCACTTTACAACATAATAAGTAATATTTTGTGTGACCAGGTATCCTCGAGGCACAAATGACAAAAAGAGCAGAAGGAGCTTGATGTGGGCGAGTTGGTGTAGCATATTGGAAAAATTTAGCGCTGCGCAAAATACACGAGGACTAGAAAGGAACACTTAAACATGCATGCGCAAACTAACAACTGAAGTTTATTTCAGGAAACACTGATACTTATACATGTAAAAAACCAAACGTCACATCATCACATGCTCAGGCTCTATTGCAACAAAAAGAGGCTTTAACAAACAATCAAGCAAAAACAAATATACAGTCAACATCCGATTTTTTGGACTCCCTAGGGACCGCGAAATCGTCCGAAAAATCGGGCAGTCCGAAAAACCGAATTCATGCTTTTTATTCCGCTCAAACGGTCAAATCGCCACAGCCCCGTCGGAAATAGCTTTAATGCCTCCCAGTACACTTATCAGGCATTTTGGTGCGTGCACAGGCTCTCGCAAATACATTCGGTATCTGCCGCGAACCCCGCTTAACCACATGGCAACCTCCACTTGCAAATTTGTGTTTCGTGATGAGCGCCGCTGACACCAGCAAAGCGCGGAATAGATTACGGCTCTCTTGCACGGAGCGTTTCAAAACGATGACGCGGAACACAGACTGTGGCGGAAGAGCGGACGACTCGTCCGGCTTTCCCCGATGCGTGTGTGTGCACGTAAACGATGTGCACACACATCGCCGAATCTCCGCCGATACGCAGCATTTGCTGCCATGTGAAGTCGATCGTTTTTAGTTATGTGCAGCACATTGCCAACTAAACTGACACCGTCACTGTAGTGTTGATGTACCGTACGCATGCATTTGTCATGAAAGCGTTCGTGATGCCCACTCCGTTCCTGACCGCACATGGGCACGGCAATGGCAAGCTGGTTTCGTTCATGAAGGCAACGCGTCTGTGCGGCACACTTAGCGGTCTCGCACAAAAAGGCAGTGTGAATGGCGGCGCGGCGCGTTTGGGTTCTCGCCTATTAAATGCGCGCAGTACGCACGCAACTGCGCTAGGCCACATGCACTGCTGTGCAGTTAACTGAAGATGCTTATCGTAAGGGTTGTCAGCAATTAAGCCGTACTGGCTCGTTTGCCACCTGCCGCCATCACGCCTCCGCGCATTTCCGCTGCTTATCCGTAAAGACATCGCCGCATGACGCCGTGATAGCGGCCCCTTTGAATTTCTGGTCTGCTTCAACCCATAACACTTCGGCATTGCCGCAAAGCTGACTTTTGGACTCTGCTACTGTCGCAAACAGATCGACTCGCGAAAGCGCTGGCTCGAACCTACGAGAGGATAGACACGGCAGAGGTGGGGGCTTCAATTAATGCCTTTCAGACCTGCAACTTCGGCAGAAAGTCCGAAAAACCGGGCGCCGAAGAGTTTCAGCGTCCGAAATTTCGGATGTTCTTATACATTGACATTTATGGGGCTGGTGACGGTGCCGCGAAAGCGTCTGAATTTTCGAGCATGTCCGGAAAATCGGGTGTCCGAAAAATCGGCAGTTGACTGTAGTATCTTTACAAAAGAATCCTGTAAGAAATTTCTTGCAGCAGTTATGACAGTGACCAGAGTGGGCACAGGCTTGCTAGGCAGAAAGAAACTCACTTCAAGATACAATGCTTGCATCTGACGTCTGCAAACCCATTGGTGCATGATCCATCTCTCATGCAGAGTTCGCATATGTTGAGGGGTGTTTCACATCGCTTGCCAGTCCACTGCGGAGGACAACTAGAGACAAAAGAAAGAGTAGTGGTCACAACAGGTATGGTGAGAATAAAAGCAACTACATCTGTGCACAATCCTTGACGTCAAGACAAGAGATCCTGCGACAATTCCTTGCAAAAAAAAAAAAAAGATTCCCCAACTGTCTCCTTTTCTTTTTGAGCATGCAAAACGCGAGTTTGGTGATAGCAGAAGAGAAAAATAACACAGAGTGGAGAAGAGCGGTTGAGAGAAGAGTTGCTTACATGCAGTACATCTCCTGGCTTGTGATGACGTTACATAGGCCCTTGTTTTTGCAGTACTGGGAACACACATACCGCTCGCATCTTTTTCCAGTATAACCCACAGGACACCTATCGAAGAGAGGAAATTACGGCCCCCATTAAGGAATTGAAGCTTCTAGGTGAACACTACAATGCAAACACCACATATTGAGGAGACTCACAATCTTGACCAACTACAGTAATTAGTAGAGTACCCTAGTGGTCTCTGCAAGTTGGCCAATAAGGCCTGTGAGCACCAAATGCTAAACACTTTACTTAATTAGTGCCTAACCATGTAACCTAGCTCTACCTTCAGGTGAAAAAAAGAAGACATCGAAAATTAAGAATGGATATGAGGATCTGGTCTTAAACTGCTCTGACCTACCATTCTATGCTAAAACAAGATGAAAGGAAAAGAAGGCCAAAAGAGGTGCCGAAAACAAAGAGAGGTGCATGAAAAATACAGGAACAGAACAGATGGACGTATTTCAAACGCCAGTTGGAATTTAGGAATATGAGTGATACACAAACAGCTATCAGGGCAACTGGGATGTTTTTCTTGGGGAAGTTGCAGCTGCTTGCCGCTTGTGTGAGTATACTGGAAACAAGCACTAAGAATGTGAGGTGATGCAAGCTTTACTTTGTACGACAAAGTGAAAAAGACAGAGATCACAGAGCTAAGCAAAGACATCAGAATGGAGAACTTGCCTGCAAAAGGGCTGATGATTGTTGCCAAGAACACAGGTTCCTCCACTAAGGCAGTTCAGCTCACACTTGGCTGTCACAAGAGAGGAGATGCGCAGAAAGTTAACACAGTAACTGTGTGAACCTGGCAGTACATGGCAGCAATTTATTTGCTCGTGTTTCATGGTTAAAAGTGACTGCCGGCAAAGCAATGCAGCCAATTAAACGCGAAAGAACGTCAGCGCAACACATTACTCAGTTGAGAGGTGGAGTGACCCGTAGCATACAGCACAGGACATGTGAAAGTAGCACACATGTAGAGACAATGAATAGACAAATTGAAATTTGCCGAACAAGCCGACTAACATTCTGAATGCCCATTGTGGTACACTGAACCCACACTATATTTGTTTCTACTTTATATTAGCTGTGTGGGGTGACCGCACAGTTGTCAACTGTTTGATTACTGTATCAGGGCCAGTCTGTCTCACACACTTCAATGCCAAGTGTGGTCTTTAGCAACAATGAACATGTATCATCATCATCTGTCAACACAGTGCAGAAGCAGACAAAGGGTGTAAATGAGGGACATGGACAAGCACTAGTCCAGCACGTCCTTGGTCTGGTTTTGTGCTGAGTAACAAGGAACATAGCCTGGTTTCATATGCTGTATCATCATTTTGCCCATGAAACAATACCTTTAGCAAAGCGCATTTTCATATGCTGTTCTGGCTTCATAGTGAACAGATAAAAACAAAATATGAGCTTCGAATTGGTGGCGCACGTGATCCTGAGCAAGCCCTTCAAACTGCACCTGCTAATGCATGAGGTTTTTCGAAATATTTCTTTGGGAGCGAGAGATTATGACAGATCCAGATTTTAGGCAACTAAAAATCTTTTGTGGAGACGGTAATTGTGGCTTCTAATTACTGGTTCTACTCCCTCCAGGTGAACTCACCGTCAGGTGAAGGAGGGGTAGGGGCCACAATAGTGCAAGCAGTTGTGCGATCCACAGTCCTGGTCTCCACCATGCCATCTGGACAGAGGCAGCTGAAGTCCTTGGAGTTGCGAAGCACGCACAAGGCACCCGAGCCACAGGGGTTCTTGCTGCAGGGGTTGTTCACTGCGAGCAGTGAAAGGGTGGGCACATGTTACCTTTTGTGACGAATCCTGCCTTAGTGTACACCGAGTTGGCTACATGACGAGAGGCGCTCAAGCTTGCAATTCAAGATGTCCATACTAGCTCAACGTCTACAGTTTGAGCATTAAGTATTGTTTCTAGATCTTGGAGGTGCACAGGAGGACTAAACAAGCCAGGAAGTGTTACTCATGGGCTTTCTATGAACTACTTTAGCCAGCTTGCATTTGAGGACACTTTTTTAAGGTGAGAGCCTCAGATCAAATGCAAAAACAGACCGCCAGTCGCTCCTGGCAGCGTCCCGTGTCGGCAGTGTCAACACGAGTGATGCAAAAAAATCATCATCACGTGATGACGTCACCACACGATGTCACCATAATGTCAAAGATTGCCAAAATTTGAGACGTCATCACATGACATCTTCGACTGGTCAAAGGTGGGCCGATAACGGAGGCAGTGCATAACCACTTTGGGTGCAGGAAGCTTGCAGTGCCGGCGGGCCTTGAGGCAGTAAGAAAACCACATTAGGTGCAGAAATATCTGAGAGAGGGGCCGGGGATGTTCAATACATTGACTGGGAAGGAAAAGAAGAAGATGGCTCTTGCCTTCCAGTCGTCTTAGGTGAATGCATAGGGGACCCTGTGAGTTTTTCCTTCTACGTTATTTACACGATTGTAGGTCAACCCATTTTATATAAATTTGAAATCCAAAGTTAGGGGTCGACTTACAATCTAAACCGAAACTAGTACTGCCAGTTACGGTGGGACGAACGAGAAATCAGGGACGCTGTGGCATGGCTACAACAATATGTTCATGTTTATGCTATACCTGTAACATATACCGTATTTTCTCGTGTATAACCCCCACCTTCAGGAACGATTCGTGGAAAGTTTTCTAAAAATAATTCCCTTGTATTACCGCAAAGCTAGCTTCCTTACATAGCTGTGAAGCACTGCCGTGAAGCCACCTTTGCACACCAAAATTTGCATTTTTCTTCTCGATTTTAGCTCCGTATTTCCTGCATTTCTTGTGTTGGTTACACGCAAGAAAATATGGTAATCATTCCGTGCGCTTGTTTTAAACAAATTTTTCCTTTTCAACTTTTACGAAGCCGCTGTTCAACGTCAGGAGTGCCGTTGGTTGGAAGAGCGGCACTCCTGACGACGAACCGTGGCTCAACAGCGATCTTTTCTGGGGGGCACCAGTAACTGATGGAAGAGCTTCTGTTTTCGATGCTCTTTTTTTTTAATGACGGCCGCGTTTGGCAAGTGGGTGCGAATTCAAATCTATGCGCCTTGGCCCTCGCTGCCCTCCGCTTTCTCGCCTTCGACTGTCCCCAAGCGTGCTGTGAGTGCTTCGGGTGGCTTTGCGTACCGACGTCTGCTGAAGTCACGGACCAAAGTTTTGTTTTCTACCAAGTGGAAGCGACTGTTGGCCACGCAGCTACGCAAAAATTTACCGGCACTACCGGGTTGCGTGCCACTGTTGTGCTTGATCATCCGTGCTTTATCGTCATGAGAGCTCTGGGCCAAAAAACTTTCAAACCTCAATCACATGCGCGCTCAGCAGAGCCGCCAATGCATTCTAAATGCCGAAAAAATGAACAAGTGTGCAGCGGGAAGCAAGTTGCAAGTTTTTCAATGGGTGGCGCGGCAACGGTGAATTGCAGTGTGACCGAATTTTCACTTGTGACACCAAGCATCGGGGTTTTTGTAACATAATTTCGAACGTCTTCCGTAGTTCACAGCACACATGAACAAACTACGCAATCGGTCTTTCCCGGTGGCATGGAAATTGCCACACAAGAAGCACGCGTCTTTGCTTCAGAAACGTGAATGCCGAGGACACACTTCAAGGCTGGCAGGGCCAGCGCATCAAAGTTCATGAACAGGGCTGGCTTGAAGATGACGAGTGAACACGTGTAGTAAGTTCAGTGACTACGTAAATAAATTTCCTTTACAAAATGCACTTGTCCGTTTTTTTTTTTAATGTGCGATTTTAAGGGGGTCAACCTACATTCGAGTCGATTTACAATCATGTAAATACAGCATCCGTTCTGTGGGAATTGGCTTGGACTTACTGCTGTAAACACTGTTAAAAAAATCTCAATGACAAGTACTCACTTGGTGCACTCTGCTTATGCTCCTGAACAATGACCACGTCAGTGGCCCTGTGCAGGCCTCGAATCAGGTAGGCCACTTTGCCACCTCCAAATTTGCTGACACGCAGTATGGCGTTGCTTGGGAATGTGCTGATGTAGAGGTTGTCCTCAAAAACGTCCACCCGGTAGGGGCTTTCATCTGCACAGTAAGGAGCAATTCAGATGTCTAGGCAGTCTTTCAGAGACAGCAATAATGTTTTTACAGAGGAGAAAAAGTCAGTGGCCTTTCCCTATCTAACCAGTGCAAATCCCATGTCCCTATTCCCTATGTGATTGCATTCCACTGCACCTGTGCAAGAACTATCCCCAACAGCAAGTGCAGCATTGCATACATTGAAGTTTTGTATGAAATACAGTAAAAGCTCGTTAATTCGGATTTCTAGGGACCGGAAAAAATGTCCGAATTAACCTAATGTCCGAATTATCGAATGGTCGAAATAAACACAATAAATGCAAGAGTTTTTTCAACATACCTTTACTTTACAAGGTAACCGCGGATGCGTCTCTGTTTTCGAGCAGAAATTCGCGCGGACACAATTTTTCTGAGCCCTTCAAGGTGCTCAGCAGCTAGCATGCTGTCTGGAGTGCCAAAACAAAATTCTTTGAGGACGACGAGGGCCTCCGCGGCTTCCTTCACAGTACGAGGGGGCCTGTGTGGCTCATAGTGTGGCTGCTCCTCTTCAGGCTCTTCGTTCTCGGATTCGTCGCCATGCATCACTTCCTTGACGATTTGCTCATCAGTCAGAGAGCCAGCAGTGGCAACGCCATCAATGCTGATATAATCGTCGAGTGTCACTGCATCAGGCATAACACTTCCAAAATCCTGCCCGTCATCGGCACCGTCGTTCGGCGACACTTCGGCCACAGCGGCATCGCTGGAGTCGGGTACAACAAAGCCACTGTGCCTGAAACAGTTGGCAATGGCGTGCGCAGGCGTGCTCTGCCACACATACGCGAAGAATGCTAACTGCGCTCAGGAGACTCACGTCCTATTGTTTGCCGACGTCATGGCACAGGAACTACTTCTTACCGGGAGAGCCCATTTTTCAGGGCACGCAAAATTTCTACTTTGGTGGTGAAGTCCTTGGCCTCGTACTTGGGCCGCTTCGCCGGCGTTGCCATCGGCGGAGAGTGCATTCACACGAGAAGTCAGCACAAAAGCATCAGCAACGATCAAGCTAAAGGAGCCGTACTGAATTGTTCCTCGATAAAACGGTGTTCAACGATGCAGCACACCAACGGGAACAAGCCAACAAATATGACACCGCGCCAAACCACACGCTATCACGCACGAAGAAAAGGCGTTCAATCAGTCTCAAGTCAAGCCAAGCCGATAATTGATGTCCATGGCGATGTTGCAGTTGAGCTTCTTTCCGAATGGTTCTTTTTTCGTTTTCGAGCCTCGCCAGCGGCCCGAAAGTCGCCGAATTATCCGATTTGCGGTCAAATCTGTCCGAAATAACGAGTGCCCAGTCTCATAGAGTGATGCATATATTTACAGGGACCAGATGACGTGTCCGAATTAACCGATTTTCCGAATTAACGAGAGTCGAATTAACGAGCTTTTACTGTACTGGGTGTCAATAAGGGCTGTATGATAGTTAGTTTTTCATACATCAGGTGCAAACTGTAGAAGCTACGCAAGTAGTTGGGCCAGAAAAATGCGTAAGGCAGCGCATTTTGCACTTGGATTGTATCGTTGTAAACATGGCCTCTGCAACTGTCTCCAGCTGCGCGTTTCCAGAACTAATTGCAGAGGCCACAATGCTAAAATGAAGAGACGCTAAGATATCCAGAAGAACCTGTTGACAATGGTGCAAATAATGGGGCTTGTTTTTTCTATCTTCATTTATTACTCAGTTAAAAAAAAATTTCACATTAGAGGTGGTAAAATCATTGAACTATTTCTTGGTGCGAACGCATCTACTGCAAGAAGTGTCGCTAGCTTCCATTACATTGCACCTGATGTATGAAAGAGAGTACAGCACAGGAGAGTAAAAAGAATGTTAAGAAAGCAAAGAATAAAAGTGTTACCATGTGCATGCGCAGTGTCATGAGATGTCCTGTTGTAAACAATGTGACGCAATTTGCCATCGAAGTTGGCTGTCTCCACAAGAGATGCTTTGCGGTCGGCCCAGTAAATGCGGCCTGCCGCATGGTCCACGGCAATGCCAGTGGGCCAGACTACACGTGCATCTACCAAAGTGCGGGGATTGGAGCCATCCAAATTCGCACGGCCAATTCTAGGCTTGGAGCCCGTCTCCGTCCAGAACAGGTACCTGCAAAAGTAAACACGATTAAATGAATGACGTACGTTTTGAAAAATAGGAACAGAAACTGAAAATGTGGAAAACAAAGAGAACAGTTGCTTCTCGTTTATCATTGCGCACCTCTCACATATAATCTCATTCTACTAGAAACAGTGCAAACGTTATTTGTTTATCAATGTATATCTGCAGATGCTGAAAAAAGACAATGAGCCAGCAAAAGCCAAAATGAGATGGCACAGATACATATGCAAGCATTCAGTCACATCCTTAGGCACTGAGTGCATAGGAAAATAATCTATGGTTCCGTGTGTGTGTGCGTGCATGCGGCAGCAAGATACAATTATGCATCACAGGCACCGCATACTTATCAAACATGCAGATGTACAAAATGACGAGCAAATTTTTGCATAAATTATGCGTAACCTATAAGGCAGCCAGATTGACAGTGCTTTATACAAGACCATGTCAGTGTGCGCACCCAGAGTTGGGATCCACTGCGATGTCACTAGGCTGGTCCAGGTTCTCAGAAATGAGAGTTCGTCGCAGACGGCCATCCAGGGAAGCGACGGAGATGCTGTGTTCCCCTGCATCCACCCAGTACAGCATCTGGCCGACCCAATCCACAGCCAGCCCTCTTGGCTCAGTCAGGTTGCCCAGCTAAGCAATAAATGAGCGAACAAATAAATAAAGACTATGAGGATGGCGTCAGTTCAAATGACTCGCAAAAGAGGTACAAACAAGCATTTAAATTTTTAAGACACATGAGGATCAAGCGGTGTCTATTTTATGACAGATCACCATCGCTGCCAAACTGCCCGATTCACATACCCAAGGGCTGCGACAAACTAGAATCTTGGCAGGAATTTTAGTGGCAAAGTTGCGCTGACTCAGTGTGACAGGCACTTAGTCTGACCGCAATGGTTAGAGTTTTACATCTCGAGCACATGTGCAACTATGCAGTAAGCTAGTAAAAAAAATCTCTTCCTTCTATGCAAAAATGGAAAGTGATGCTTATCAATGGAATTTCTGTCTACTTTCATGCTAGTGCGTGTAAGTAGGCGGCAGCACACTTGTCGTGGCATTCTTCTGATGTCAACTGAAGCAAAATATGGATCCCTCGTATTGACTGCTTAATCTGCAGATAAGCTTGGTTTTGCAAAGTGTTACTCTAGTTTTGTGTACACCAAGATGTGATTATGAAGCACAGCATGGTAAAGTGTTCTCGATTAATTCGAAATACTGCAAATCAGTTCTGCGGAATCCCGCAAGGTGGTGGAAAAGTTAAGAAACGAAAATTGATAACCACCTTTTTGTAGCATGAAGCCACAAGGAAATCAATACGAATTTCTCAGAAAGAAAGCTTCATAGTTGCTGAAAAATTCATCCTGGTCCGGGGATCGAACCCGGGATCAACGCTTTTCTGGGGCAGTCGCTCTACCAATTGAGCTAACCAGGAAGCTAGCAGTTGGCAGTGAATTAATCGATAACTCCTAAGCACATGGACACAGAAAACTGAAATTGGTTCTGCTGAATTACTTGGGGTTTTTTGATTTCCACCTACTAGTGTTTTTGCTTTTCATTTCCATCAAAATGCAGACATCGTGGCCAGCCATTCAACCCACACTCTGGTGTTTAGCATCGCAATGCTCTAGCTGCTAAGCTACCGTGGTGAGTATTTATACAAATGGATACTACTAGTCATGTGACAGCAAACACGCAGGCTTACCAGTACAGCAGCGTCGCTAGCTGCTTGTCGCTTGCGTCGGACATTTTCTGTTCTTCGGGGCAGTGGTGAAAGGCGTCTGCGGTAAATGGCACCCATGTGCAAGCTGGCCCAGAACACCAGCGTCTGAGAGTCGTTGTAGAACAGGTCGACAGCGTGGATGCGATTCGAAGGGTCCAAGTTGCCCAGCATGCCTTGGCCGTCCTGGTGCGACGACTTGTATGGGTCCACGTGGCGGAGCTCGTTTTCGCTTGCCACCAGTAGGAAGGCTTTGTCTCCTGAAAGACAAATGCATGCACCCTGTCAGTCGAGATAACTTGAAGCGCATCTCAGCACTGAAACTAGAAGATTCTGCTGAATCCAGTTTGCAGTGTTATCAGCATGTTACGTTCTGCTCAGCATAGATACCGTAACGCCAATCCGGATTCAAAGTGACTTGTTGGATGTTGAGTTCTATGCAACGATAAATGCAAGACCATTCTGAAGTGCAAAGAACAAGAGAGCTACACCACCAATGTGATTCCTTCAGAGGCATTTATTATGACAAAAGTAATGAAAACTGGACGAGTTGGTAGGAATTCATTATGGGATGATTTCAGTGCGCACAGAACAGACAAAAACGAAAAGAAGTAGACAAACGGTGTTCGTCTACTTCCTTTCGTCTTTGTCCTGTGCGCGCTGAAATCATCCCATAATTTATTAAGGTGTATGCAATAACTATGTCTTTTTATTTGCACTAACCGACTACCCAGATTCCCCACTACATTTGCAAGCAAAACTAAGGTGCCATATCAACGTGAAAAGATAGGCTGGCAATTAGCACGCTTTACATTTCGCATCACTTTTGCATCCCCTTCTTCAACGATGATAGCACGAAAATTAATGTAAGACCCGGACAGATTCTTTAACCATTCAACTGGTTCCTTTGTGACATTTTAGACCCTGTAAAATGGCCAGAGAACATACATAAACATTAGTAATTACGACTATGAACTTAGTTTCACAGGTACATATAGTCTCCGTTTTATGCAATCTGAACAAGGCTTGCAAAGTGATTGTGGTGCACTAAGATGCAGCCATGCCTTCTATTTGCTGTTCAGCACAACTGTACAAACAAAGATTCTAAATTTCACTATCGCTGTGAGCATGCCACACTTCCAGCGAAACTCTCAGTTAAAAGTACCCCAGCCCCTCTAACTATTTTCACAAAGTAAAATGAATCAGCCAAAGCAGCTAGTGCCATGTAGCTAGACATAGCTAACCAGTCGAAACCTTCTTGCTTTTTTTCATTAGGGTTACCAGCTCTTCACTCTTCGTGCATCTTTTTCTAACAATACATTTTGCAATTCAAAGTTAATACAAAACTTACCTTGTGCCACACAGGAATTGTTGCGTCGGTGATCTTTAACAAAACCGTGAGCACAACTGCAGCTGTGGGTTGAATTCTTTTTGATGTTGCAAGTCTGAGAACAGGTGCCGAATCGACAAGGTCCCGTGTCTAGAAGAGAGCAACAATACAAAATATATACTTTTTTTTTCTCCACAGAATTCAAAAGAAAGAAGGAGGCCAGCCTCAAACAGAATACCTAGGATATTCTACAGGACTTGAAGCATACATTACAGCGAATGCTGTAATAACTGCTGAGGCTTTACATGCCAAAACAATGATATGATTATTAGGCACACCGTAGTGGGGGACTCCAGGTCAATTTCAACTACATGAGTTTTTCTTACGTGGGCCTAAATCTAAGTACATATGTGTCCTTGCATTTCGCCATCACTGAAATGTGGCCACTGTAGCCAGGAAACGAGCCCGCGTCATCGAGCTTAGCAGCATGACACCTCACCTGCTAAGCTACCACTGCGGGTAGCGAATGCTCTCTGGCAAATAAACTATGGTAAAAGAAAGAAAGGAGCAAACTTAGAACTTTGGAGCATTGTAATGCTATTGCATTAAGGGGACACTAAAGAAAATAATGTTTTCTTTTTTGTTAGTTAATTACCCTTCCACAGCACCAAATCCACCACTTTTGTAGTGAAAAGATGCTTGAAAGGCCAGAAAACATGAAAAAAAGATACAGGCAGTGACACTGCCCTAGAAGTTCATGCATCAACGTAGTAGATTCTGACGGCTAGGGTCTACACAATTCTTCATCGAATTACATAGCATTCTGAGGGAGCCAAAAAATTAACATGGCATGTTCAAGGAAATTTTATTGAGCCAATGCTGCCAAAATTTGTGATTTCACACTCACCTTCAGGTTCTGAAGTTTTCGGTGCAAAATTAAAACAATGAGACTGACCTTCAGGTTCTCCTTTAACAATGGACATATGATTGCAAAATCGATAACAATAGAGTTTTCAAAGAATAATTCATCGGTATGAACTGGTTTAATGTTTCACTTTGATTCCCCTTTACGGGCCCTGCAACACTTTTTCAGCATGGTCAGAAAATGCTGCCAAGTGGTCGTAGAGGCTCCTGAGAACACTCGAGCCAAACGTTATAGTGCAGCACGTAACCTGGAATTTACAATTCTCAAAGTCAGCTAGAAATCATTCCCTCTTCTCTCGACAGATGATGCCATAAACCCAAAGTCCACGGCTATCAGCTAATTTGAGCATCGTTAGCTGCTTAGTTACCGGGATCCCCGCAGGATGCCACCACGTGCCCACGGGTGCGCTCGTGATCACACTGAGAGCAAGCCAGGTGTTTGAAGAAAAAAAGAGAAAAAGTGCTCAAGAGGTCACGACACGCACTGACGAAGGGATGAACCTTCTTGCCCCCTTGTCATCCCCCTTCCTTCATGACTCTCAGCACACTCGCTAGTACGAAATGAGAGAGAAAGCGCTTGAAGTGTGCAACAAATTCCTGTAACTCCGCTCGTACTTGATGGATTCTAAATACTTTTGCGGCAGTCAATTCGTGAGGCAATAAGCTCTTTTCAATGAAGCCATTCGACGATTACTTGGAAAAGTGTTGTAGGGCCCTTTTAAAGGCGCTCTCACTTTTGAAGGACAGCACTAAAGCAGATACATGACGTGTTCGAGTTCTTACCGCAGTCTTCTTCATCAGTGCCGTCACCACAGTCGTCAATGCCATTGCAGAACAAATTGCTTGCTATGCATCGCTGGCTCTTGCACTTGAACTCGTGTGCCTTGCAATGATGACCTAGAAAAAGCAAGCATGCAGCACTCAGTTTCCAATCAATTTAGAATGGCAAAAGCAAACCGAGCTTCTGCAGAATCACACAGCTGTATCTGAGCATACAGTCTCATGCTAAACAGTTCCCTGAATGCTAATTTCAACAGAAGCAAGTATACAAGGAGCAGTTTACGAAGTAGCTGTGGCAAAGCTAGAAAGTTTTTTCTGCTGGCATCTCAAGGCTAGGCAAAAGTTTGAGGATTGAAATTATTAGACTTTCAGTCGAGCACATTGCATCAATGTAAACAAGTGACGTGAGAAAGGGCTGCTCGTACCAGGTGATCTCGAGGTCACACCAAAGAATATTTCAAATGGGCACAGAAGCAGGTGCTCCAAGTAGTTTGAATTTCAAAAGGAAGGGCAGATGGTGATGACAGGATGGCAATGACAGCAGTTTGCTGTGATAAACTGCATTCACACACACCACATTTGAAAGAATTGTTAAAAAAGATTTGTTAATAGATGAAGTTTAACCAGACACTACACATATTTCAAGAAAAGGTGTTGCAAGCCCTCTTTTGCCTAGCCTGGCTATTTTTGAGTACTCTACAGTGGAATGTAGCATTAAATTTCCAAACAGACAGAACTAACATGTAAAATGCCAATTCCTTGTGTTTGTGCCACAATTTTATAAGATTGCGCTGTACAGTAGACTCTCAGTAAACGGAAATCTGTTAAACGGAACTGCTGCTTAAACGGAACAACTGCATCTAATATAATTAGTTTCATACTTGGATTCTGCACTTCTGTTCATCTCTCAGTAAACGGAACTCCTGTTAAATGGAACACATTTTCTTGGTCCCTTCAGGTTCCGTTTAACGAGAGTCTACTGTATGTGATGGTCTTTTTTTAATGTTTCAGGTCTTCAGGTAATGTTTTCTGGTGACCAATGTTTTCTGGCAGGTCGTGCTGAATGTGCAGATTCTTTTCTGATCTTTGAAAACCAAGGAACGCTGCTCTTGATCCGTACTAGGAAGGAAGACCGTTGGGAAAAGTAGGGCACCGACAGCTCCTCTTCATTTGCGCTATAGATCAGTCACCCACCTATTGTGAAGCACTTATGAAATCAGTGGCCACAGCTGTTTTCTTAAACAAGCACCATTCTTTGTCTAAAATAGTTTACAGGTTCAAGCACATGAAAGAACAGCACAAGCAGAGGCTCACATTGAGGGGTGTCCTCATCTGAATTATCCCCGCAGTCGTCCTTTCCGTCGCACACGCTTGAACCCGGTACACAGAGGCTGTTCTTGCACTTGAATTTTCCGGGAGGGCACGCAAAATGCACTGCAAGGGTCACAGCACGAGAGAAAAATTTGAAAACAATCACTTTCATTAACACAAATTTCATAAACGTGCATTAGAGAAGAAAATATGCCACTTGAAACATTGAAAGCTTGCATTACCAAATCCATTGACTGCACTAAGGATACATATTATAGCACTGAAAATTCAGAATTTTGTTCCCCTCTGTCATAGAGACAATACTCGTTTCCTTGCCTCCTTTTTTTCTGCATACTACAGAGGCACCACACATCACGCTTATTAACCACTGATACACAACACTAACAAGTGCTCTCACAATTGTTATTATCATTGCTTGCCATGACTGCAGCCTGTGGTGCCCATCATATGACTTAATGTCATATAACTCCTCAACCAAGGAAGGTACCGGCTTTAGAATGATATCCAGCTGACTAGAGCACCATAACAAGGAACTCGTATGCTAATGACCACTTACTGGGTTAATATAAGTATGCTTCAACTCAACATGTTCCATTTGTTATCGACAAGGCAGAACGTACAGCATAGACCACTTATAACGTAAGTCGGCAGAGTCGCGAATATCCGCACTATAAGCGGTACTGCACTATCACCAAAACAACATTTTTGAAAGGTTGCACGTGCGCAAAACATGACCAACAGGCAGGCGCACAATTCCAACTATCAAGGCATGCGACTGGGACGTAAGTTTGCATCCGCTTACATTTGAAAATGTTGAATGGTGAGCGTCTGTGGACCTGCGGTGCCGACATAACGAACGCCGAAAAAATGCGCTGTCATGGGAAGTCACTGCGGTAACACAGTGCGCGTGCGCGATGTTGAAAACGGTGGCGACCACAAACCACCACTCGAGTGTTTCACACGCATGCCCGTGTTTTTGTTAAAGATGTAAGTCACCCCTTCTAAAATGCAACAACTGCAAAATGTTTCATTGACTCTGCACCAAACCACAACTTCTATAGTCCACGGCCACTGACATGGCAACTAGCGCTTGTTAGGCCTAGCGTGCGCGTTGCAACTTGGCATGCCGTTGCGAGAAGCTTGCCCTAGACAACACGGAGATTGGGCTTAGAAGAGGTCGCACTCGCGAGCTAAACCGAGGGCATCACGCGTGAAACGAAGTTTCGGTTTGCGGTCGGGAGAACAGCCGCGGCAACTATCCTGAAAGTCTTTCAAGCTTGTAAGTCCGCCTGTTGGTGGCAAAGGCAAAAGCTCAATCGCGTCTCAAAGCATTGTTACTTCCGGGGGAATCGAGGCTGCATGCACGATATCTGCGCTCTTGATGCGGACGCGGGCGCCTGTACGTAGCGGAGAGCGCATGTCAAGCGGCCGAAGTAAAGGGGGCAAAGGCTTTTTCGTCGGCCACGCAACTGCTACCCCTCCTCACACCACGCACCTGCGCCGGGCTGCTGCCCCCCACCGCCATCACTCTTTTTTTTTCCCCCCGCTCCTTGTTCATTCGTTCCACGTCCCCTCCTCCTTCGTAACGCCGTCGCCGCTCTCTCCCCCGCCGGCGCATCTCCGCTGAGAAGCACACTCGCTCCCTAGCATCTCTGAGAATGTTCCGGCAGCCGCATTATAACCGGTCTTTCATCTCGGGGGACTGCACAATAAGCGGTATGCATATACATGGAGTTCTATGAGAGGGTAAACGGGAGTCAGAAAAAACAGTTTTTATAGCTGGTACTGCACTGTAAGCGGTTACATTATAAGTGGTCTGAGCTGTATTGGATTGCTACCACACTGTTGCGCAAGACTGTGCATGTGTTTTAATCTGCTAAGCCACGAACTCACCATATCAACAAACTCGGAGCTTGTGATAAGAAATCAAAATTTTTAAAGTTCTGTCTTAGCCCTCCGTAGTGCCCCACATCATGCACAATGTTTCCAGGAGCAAATTCTACACGCATGCAATAAGGCAAGCAACATTTTGGCGGTACCCTGTTGTTGCAGTTACAATGTGAAGGGCCACACACACCATGCAGTCTGTACTGCCCGTCGTTCCTATGCTACATGAAATGTGAAAAAACCCCATACATGCTCCTGCCATCTAGGTAATCTAGATAATATGTGATGTAATAACTGCAATTTCTTTTCACCAAAATATGAACAAAACAAGGGAAAGCAAGTTCTTCACAGGAATTAGAGTTACTGTATATGCTACCTTTAGGTAGCAGAGTTGCGCATCCGTCTTCCAAACGCCGCTAGCAACCAAGCGTTGAGGAGAAGCTGACGCTCGGGTCAATTCTTGTATTTCTCGATCGCGCCACTGCAGCGAACTGGATTGACACTAGTCATTCACAGTAAAGTTAATCACCGGTCTTCGACACGCCAGACTTGCCGATCGGTGACCCAGTACGCATGTCGCCTGCAAAAACGGAGCGCGTCTTCGCCGCATAGTTGTGGTTGCTAGCCAGACCTATGCGCAACTCTGCTACCTAAAGGTAGCATATACAGTAACTCTAACAGGAATATGCTTACAGCAACGCCGGTGATCTTCATCAGAGCCATCTCCACAGTCATCTTCATTATCACATTGGAATGCGCTAGTAATGCAAGCCCCATTCTGGCACTGGAACTCTCCTGCCTTACAAGCTATATCTGAAAGAAAAAGGTTGTTCAATGATGACACAAACATTATGCATCAAAATGAATGCAAAAAAAGTGTGACATGAAGAGTTACATGATTTAAAAAACAGCGAGCATAAGCTTCATTTCAGGAAATGGCATATAATGGATTACTCTATATTATGCTCATTTCCTACTTTAGCACATTAAAAGCATCTGACTGAACAGGTCTTCTCTTAGATGGCATAAAAGCACGCAGTACTTATGAAACCTATAATAAGTACAGTAGGAATAACTTAAGGAACAACAAAGTGTTCATCCCGAAAATGCTTGTGAAATTTTCTATTATGCTAGCACCAATCATATAATGCTGCAAAAGAAATTTAACATGCTCGGTTCCACTCTTAGGAGACTTACAGCTGTAACACTGTTTTTTTAGAATTACAAGTTGGTTCCAAGGACAGCATGTTGCATGGTGTTTTGCACAACATGTGCTTGTTAGTATCTTCCTTCCTACAAATAGGCTGTGAATATACAATCAATTAACGGAAAGTTTAGCTCGGCAGAAATGAAAGTAATTGCAAACAGTACAGCTATAGGGAACAGTTTGCGACAGGCTGAACCTTTGCTGTGTAAAGGGCACGTATATACATAACAGTACCAGGACAGCAAGAGTGGTCTCATTTACTGTCTATCCCTTCTACATTATGCCATTGTGTTTAACACGTCACCACAGCGTGCACTTTAAGCAAGAAAGCAAGGAGAGACGATACTCACTGCAACCTTCTTCATCCGAGCCATCAGCACAATCTACATCGCCATCACATCGCCACTCTTTGTGAATGCAGTGGCCCACAACTTTGCAGTAGAACTCATTAGAACGGCATGTCGAATCTGAAGACAGGAGGGGGGGTGGGGGAGTAATAAGGCATACCGGATTTTCTCATTTCACACATCCTCTCTAAGCTTTTGCATATTACATTAAATAGATTTCCTTTATTGCCAAAATGAAAGACAGTGACAGCCAGTAATGACTAACCTAATATCACTTAGAATAATTAAAAGAAACAGAGGACCAAGAAAAGGGAATACATACTGCAGTTGGCCTCATCACTGCGATCCTCACAGTTGAACTCTCCGTTGCAATGCATGGAAGCCTTGATGCACCTCCCATTCGCACACTGAAACTCGTTGTTCAGGCAACTTCGGCGTTCTGGCATTTACGAAAAGAAAGCCACCAATTGCAATTGTAAGTCCCTTACAATATGGCACAAAAGTAACCATTTCCAATTATAGAAGATATCATTGCTTTTTGAACACTGCGAGGCCAGAAGTTTATCACAATAACTGCACGTCCAGTATGCACGGTACTACCAACTTCAGAGGCATTTTTACCATACAGGGAAGACTCAGAGCATCAAAACTTCGCTGAATAAAAAATTGCAGCCTCAGTTCACGGTTCAGGTAGAGATTTTCCATATGGCGTACAACAAGCATTTTTGTGAATGCTGTCAAGATTTCCCTCCCACACATCTCAAAAAGGTGAAGGAGAGCCAATCCGTGGGCCCAAGTGAGCTGTGTGTACTCACCGCAGTCCTTCTCGTCTGAACCATCCCCGCAGTCGTCGTCAAAGTCGCACTGCCAATGGCCAGGCAGGCATCGACCATTGTTGCAACGGAAATAAGATGGGTGGCAGCTCATGGCTTCCTCATCGCATGAAGGGCCTTCGTCTTCCCGACCCGAGCAGTCGTAGTCACCATCACAGCGCCATGCCAGGGGAATGCAGCGCCCAGATGAACACCGGAACGAATTTGGCGGGCATTCTCTGTCCGCTGAAAAGAAAGGAAACAGCACTAGTTACCAAATATGGCTTCTATTAATTGAATGAAGTGTTGATATCGTGTTTGTTTCTGTGCTTTTGGTGGGCAAATATGCTTACCAAAAGGAATTTCTATAGTCAAGCACAACTTTAGAAGGCAGTGGCATTTCCATCTCAAAAGCAGATGCATAGAAGCCTGCACCAATGAGCACACGCTCTAGACTGATGTCACAAGCAGGACGGTCGGTGAGCTCACCATCAGGGAGCATCACCAAGCACATGAGCGTGGACTGTTTTTTTAGTTGCAAAGGCAATCGGCTGCCACGCTTCAGTCATCAGGGCGAGGCCTGTCCTGCCTTCTTTAGTTGCATCCGACTATAGATCCCATTTGAACAAGAAAATGCGCCAGCCTTGCACAAGTGAGAAGTGTAGCAGTCTGCTGCTGCAGCTTCCTCACAATACTCCTCTACCTGTGGCACACGGGCATGCAACACTGAGTCAATGCAGGGTGTGACTACATGTTGAGCAATGTCGCAGCACTGAGACAGGCTAAGATTGCGTATAAATGTGGGAGAGAATGTAGAGGTACTCACCGCAATTAGGTGGCTCGTCTGAGCCATCGAAGCAGTCGTTGTCTCCATCACAAGTCCATACATCAGGAATGCAACGGCTGTTGTTGCATTTAAACTGATTAGCTGGACAAGTCTTCGGAGCTGCAAACAGTGCTTCAATGAAACGCCAGCCCAACACAATTTTTAAGGAGTAAAAGCATGTGCAAATTATCACATATTCAATAGAGGCATGAAACTTGTTTTGGTGGCTGTATGCTATGATTTTTAGCTATTAAACACAGTGTTGTATGTTCGATTTCCTGACATGGTGGATTTGAATGGGAACAACATACACAAGAATGCTCATTTAAGTGCTAAAAAAGTTCAGATCAACAAAATCAATTTAATGCATTCCATTATGCAGTCACTTGTAGCAACTGCAATACTTGAGGACATAACCTGTTGATCATCAGTTGAGGTACAAAAGTTAAGACTTCCTTAACACGAACCTAGTATATCACAAAGCACGTGCAGTAGGCTTAGTATGAATGAGGCTAACAACTAGACAACACTCACATCAAAGCGACAGCAAAACACCGGGCAAGCGAATTGATCTTTCACAACTTTATGCATGTTTGCAGGAAAATGACTGCTTAAATAGTGGATAATATTGTGAGTAGTGAATTTCTTGCATTTCACTTGCAAATCGTGACAATGGCAACGTCACCATGCAATAAGATGGAGTCTGCTGTAGCTTTGCTTATTTGGGTCCGGGTCTTTTGGGAAAGAGACTGTCTAGTCAAGTTTTTCAATATCTTACGATACTAATGTAATTCTCACTCTTCTTTTTCTTTTAGTGACTAACCAATTACTAATTAAATGAAGCAGACACACCACCACTGTTTTCGTTTGGTGCATGGAAGAGAAAGATGAAGACCAATGCTGCATTTGCGAGAATGCCCATGTTTGTCGCTGACAGATATTGCAGTGCTTTGCCAGACCTTCATTATTAATGATGATGAACCTCTTCACTAGTTGGTCTCAGTCAGACAGCCCTACCTTATGAGATCCCTGTGAGCTGGTGCGAGAAACTAGAGAAATTGCAATAATAGCTTCGGGACACGGTCTTATGCTGAAACATAATGACAATGAATGAATAAACAACAATTTCTTACGGCAGTTGAGTTCATCCTCGCCTCCCGTTGCGCAGTCAATGTGGCCATCACAACGTGATGCCACTGATATGCAGTATGCCTGCGATGTCCCATTGCCAGGGCATTTAAACTGGCTGGGCAGGCAGGTATATTTGTCTGCAAGAGAATGTGCGTAAATTAGTTTCTCCTTTAAGGTACACAAACCACCGCTGCGTTCATGTCCCCACGAGATAGGTGGTGCTCTGCCAGCATTACTTGTTTTTTCTTGACAAGACAAGAAATTGTCGTGTCATTTTGTTTGGGTGTGTTCCCAAACAAAATGCACATTGGGCACTGGACACTAACCTCACATAGCAGAGCTTTGTAATATTACAAACTGCAGAAAGAGAGACTACCAGAAGGACTGACGATTGATTGATACGTAATATTTGTTGCGATGCAGCTACGCAATAGCAAGGCTCAAATATGGGCGAGAAAATAAAGATTATAGAGAAGTGAAAGAATAGAACAGATTCTTCTGTTGCAACTGGTTTCTAAGCTGCAGGATTTGTCGTATGTACCATAAGCCTTACTGATTAAGACAACTGAAAGTGTGGTGGAGCTTTAATGCATTGATATGCTGCCTTCCACAGAACTAGAATATGTGCAGATATGTAGCTGCCAAATTGTAAGAAAACATAAAAACTTTGCCAATGTAATAAACAATGGCAAGTATAATAATAGTACTATATGTTGTGTTTTGTTTTTTCCCATTCGTGATTGCATCAAAGGCCCAAGAGGAGAAAGGCAGCACTTTGCTGGTGAGTGTTGTCCATGAACTGGTTCCATCAATGTGGCTCATTTTCCCAACATATTTTTGTCACGGCATTGCATGGTACTTGTATGTCTATGGCCATAACTCTGGCTGGAATGGGTCCCACGTGATTGTGAAAACGCAAACCTTGCGCAGGCTTCTTCCACGATAAAACGGCAGCTAAAATGATAAAACGGTTCAACGAGGCTCCCCTACGCAATAACAAAATACATCAACAAGCATCCTGTCTAGCAGTCACTTAGATGATGACACCAAACTGATTTTAAGTAGTAACCTAAATGTTTCTCCTCGGTGAGCTCCACCTTATAGTAATTTTTATTGCCCATTATGCATGGAACTCACTGCACCGTAATCTCGCTGACAACACACCTTTCTTAAGATGTATTCACAATGTCTTCAGATGGTTAGTTAAGAGCACTCTTCTCACAGTACTTCTTAACACAGATAAAAGGCATGCTCTTTGCTGCTGCTGTTCTGTCTTTAAAGTGACACCTTGCTCAGAAGTGTGTTCAACTAAACTAGTTGGTCCATAGCTAAGACTACTTCAGACAACGCATCACTTCCAGTTCCACTGTTCAAAATTGTCTTGGCTTTCTCAAGAGTTTACAGCGCACACCCTCTCTGAAGTGCAACAAATGCAAGAGCAAAACAATCCTGCACAGTAAAGATGTAAAGCAAAGTCAAACTACATGCAGTTTCTTTGAATTCAACAAAACTGCATTGCTGAGCAATTTTTGCAGGAACACAAGACCTCACATGTCAGGCAGAGGTAAACATACCGCAGTCATGTTCATCATCGCCCCCTGTGCACTGCGGCTTGCCGTCACATAACTGGCTAGGCTGGATGCACTGTTCATCAGCGCACTGGAATTGGCCTGGGCTGCACAAAAATGGTGGACAACTGGGTGGCTCGTCAGAACCATCACCGCAATCATCCTGGGTGTCACAGCGCCACAGTGAAGGGATGCACTTGTATGTCTTCTCACATACAAACTGTGAACTGTAGAGAAAAGAAGAAAGAGATTCATTACCAGCAGAATTTGCATAAAAACTTAACACGAGAAAACAGACTAAATCATTCATTCCGTCTCTTCGATTCACCAGATTACGTAACATTGGTACAACAAGAGGAGTGCACAGGACATGCCCCCTTGTCCCTCATATACGAGCATACTGTTTCAACAAAATGAACTTCAAACAACTCGCCAAACTTACCATCTTGATATAATAGTTATAGTTTACTTATAAGGGCTTAGTATTGGAGCTGGAATGTATTCTAGTAACTTGTTATGACCAAACCACACCTCACAGTTTAGAGCATTTAGACGTTACGACATTTTTCTCTTGGCTCCTCTGCTCATATTTCATTCTGGCATTAAAAAATACACGTCACAACATTTCCAACACTTCAGTCCCACAATACCCATTGCCAGATATTTGTTTTTCTCTCCGATTGCTAACAATTCTGTGCAGAAATAGCTAGTTAATAACTGTGTCGAAAGCTATGCGTGAACAGACCTTTCCTTACACACGCACAATTATTTGGCATTACCACTGACTGCTGCTAAGGCTAACTTTTAGCCACTGTAATACACCTAACGTGCTTTGTCTCAGCTCCTTATCTACTCCAAGCAACTAGAGTAATTCCTGCATAAAAATGTCCTTAATCAGACAAGACAGTGTGCATGACACAAATACAAAAGGCCACTAAACCAGCTTATATGCTACTGTTAAAAGTGGCAGCTGCTCTCCACTTGGATTTAGCATCAATTTGACTCGATGGCTTGTTGCTACGAAATGCTGCTTGATTACCTTGTTGCCATGGTAAATAGTGCATGCAAAGTTTGATGCTTCTGCAACTAACAGTGTCAGCAAGGCTCTGCCATGAAGGCTAATTGTAATTTTTCCTGCAAAAGTGGCTTAATAAAATAAAATATGCATGTGGAACATTTATTAGTGTAAACGACCCTAAAAATTTGCTCCACTGGCAGCTTGAGGCTTAGAAGATTGCACAGGTGCCTTACCTGGTGCAGTTGTTCTCGCAAGATACCGAGTCCCCTTGTAGGACGTAATTTTCAGGGCATGCGCAGGTAGACTTGCCGCCAGCTTTGAGTAAGCACAGCGTTGCACAGCCACCATTATCCTGGCAGGGGTTGTCGGGCACTGCGGGTGCAGAAAGCAAAGCGTGCCAAGTGAGCATGTTAGTAAAGCCATGAACACAACTGTGACACAGTGATAACAGTAGAAATATATGAAAAAGTTAGCCACTGTATATTTACAGCACACAATAGAAAAAGAGCAAAAACAATAAACAGCTAGTAAAAATAACAAAAATAAAAATCTGTTCCTACAGCCTAAATATGGTTGCACCACTGAAATTATCATTGAATGCAACTACAGTTTAACCCACTTGTAACGATAGTGGTTTTAACAATATATCGGTTATAACAATGAAAAGCTGCTGCACCGTCAACTTCTGTATGTTTTCTATGGTAATATAACCCGCTTACTACGATGACCCCATGCCGCATTATCATTTATAACAATGAAGTCTGGCTGCTAGGTGTCGGTGCTGAAAGGTAATCCTTGAAGAGAAAGAAGTAAGCGAGAAATTCAAGCCACTACACCCCGTCAACGGCCGCCGTGCACTCATACAATAGCAGCCGTCCTCCAGCCTTTTCAGAATCGACAACCTTGCGTGCCTCTCCCGCCACAATTCCACCTCTCCAAACATGAATGGGCTACTCCGCACCACCCTTCAAAACACAAATGGGTGCCTCAAGTGCACTGCCTGTGATCACAGTCAACTGGCTCGCCCCTCATTCTGCACAGTTCTACGAACTTCGCGTAAAACAAGCAAGGTTGACAGACATGATGTTTTCTCGCGCAAGCCAGTGAGAAGCACGTGGCAATCTCACCCCAGCGTTTCTCAAGCTGATAGGCTGCCGTAGCAACCTGTGTGCAGCACGTCACCTACGAAGGTCACGCCGTCACTGCTGGGGCGCTTGCTGTATCGTATGCATGCATTTGCCGTGAAAGCGTTCGTTATGGCATGCCCACTCCGTTCCTGACCGCACATGGATGTGGCGTGGCGCGTTTGGGTTATCGCCTATTAAATGCGTGCAGTACACATACAATTGCGCTAGGCCACATGCACTACCGAGCAGTTAGCTGAAGATGCTTAGCAAAAGTGTTGTCAGCGACTAAGCTGTACTGGCACGTTTGCCGCCTGCCGCTATCACGCCTCCGCACATTTTTGGTGCTTATCCGTAAAGGCATTGCCGCACTGCGCCGTGACAGTGGCCCCTTCAGATGTTTGATTAGCTTCATCCCATCACACTTTGGCATTGCGGCAAAGCTACCTTTAAAGCTCTACTTCGGCCGCAAATGGATCGACTCGCGAAAGCGCTGGTTCGAACCTACAGACGCGGCAGAGGTGGGGGCTTCAATTAATGCCATCTTGAACCTGCAGTTTGTGCAGAAAGTCCAAAAACTAAGATGCCGAAGAGTTTCAGTGCCTGAAATTTCGGACGTTCTTATGCACTGATGTCTATGGGACTTGTGACGGTGCCGCAAATGCGTCCAAATTTTCAAGCATGTCCGAAAAATTGGCAGTGGACTGTATTTTGCCTTTTCTTTATGCAACCCGTTTATAACAATTATCGGTTACAACAATGGAAATTTCATGGCACTTGAATATTGTTATAAGTGGGTTCGAATGTATACATAAAAATTAGGGGTGTGCGAATATTCGAAATTTCGAATATTTTTCTAATAGTGTTTGCTATTCGATTCGATTCGCACTGGAATTTTTCTATTCGAACTTCCCAAAAACAAATACAGTCAACGTCCGATTGAAAGTGACCCCTTCAGATTTTCAATATGCTTCACCTCATCACAGCCCGGTATTGCGGCAAAGCTGCCTTTCAAGCTCCGTTACGGTCGAACTTTGCCAAGGCACAGTCAACGTCCGATTGGAAGTGGTCCCTAGATTTTCAGTGTGCTTCACCTCATCACACCCCGGTATTGAGGCAAAGCTGCCTTTCAAGCTCTGCTACGGTCGCAAATTTACTAACTCAAGAAAACGCTGGTTTCAACATGGAGATGAAAGATGTGGCAGAGGTGAGGGCTGAATTAATGCTGTTTTGGACCTGAAATTTGGGCAGGAAGTCCGAAAAATCGGAAGCCGAAGCTTTTTAGCATCCAAAATTTCAGATGTTCTTATATATCGACGTCTACGAGGCAGATTTGGAACTCCAGACTTTAAGGGAGCACACCCTTGACTACCACATCAGTTGGGCTTCCACAGAAGTTGAAAGAGGAGGAGAGGCTGAGGAAATGGCATCTTTGCCCATCACGTGTAAAGTGTTGTCAGCAACACTTTCGTTGCACCAAATCATGTACATAAATAGAATTCGGCCTCTACATTGATTCATTCTTGTTAAGACAACTATGAAACACCATCCTGCCAGTGCTTCATCAACCTAGCAAAAAGAAACACTTTCATGTTGCTATCTCATAAGAATGTGCTTAGGAATCCTCTCTAACCTTTTTTTTCCTGCAATTGCGCTTCGAAGTATTAGAAAAATATTTGAGCAATATTCGAGAAATATTCGAAAAATATTCGATTCGATTCGCACTCACACTTAAATATTCGAATTCGCTTCGCACCCAAAATTTTGCTATTCGCACAGCTCTAATAAAAATCCTTTTAAACTCAATGACAAAAGTAAGCAGCCTGGATGATAAAGCACAGAGAAAGAAGACACCACAAGGTCTTTCTGTGTATTCTTTTACTGTCTTTTGTTATCTGTGCTGTTTACGTCCTTCAATAATGTACCAATTTAACAAAGCAGCTACTTTACTACAGTTTACAAAATAAATGTTACAGAAGCAACATTGTCAAGTTGAATCATCACTGCTTTCCCTGCTGCTATCTGCAGAAACCCAATGAGCCTTACAGCAAGACGGAACAACACTGCCATAAAGACTTCTTTGGAAGCTTGCATACAACTGGCACTCACGCTATACGCTTTATCTGGGCTTATCATGCTGGTTATAAGCACTAAAATATGGTATACAACAGCTACTGAGTCATCTGCATAACAAAATGACGGTGTTATGACCAGAAACCCTGCACAGAATGAAATGCAGTGTGTGAAGCTGCGTGACATTAAAAAGCTTTTACATGCCAGTGCAACATTTAATAAATGGTTCCTACTTGATAAAATGCTTGTGTTGAGCTAGTACAACGACACCTGATGGAGATGAGTTTATGGGTCAGGCTTTACAGCTCCAGTCAAGCACACTAGCATGTACCCTGTCTAAAGACACAAATCTCTGGTTTCACTTTTCTGTTTCGATATTCCTTGCTTGTGTCTGACAGAACTATAACAGTACAAACAGATGGAAGGATAATGTTTCACCAATGTTTCAAAAAGTAGTCAGATGCTAAGAAAAACGATCTTGAAATTAAGAAGCTGGGAAATGAATTGATAAATCGATGTAAAACAACACATAACAGTTATTGCATGCAGAAACAAAAAGACTGAACGCTGTCAGTGTCGCCGACATACCTATGCAGCCTCCATTCTTTTCACTTCATCGTACACAGTAATGTGTAAGTTAGCAAGCTCTGAAGCAATTCTGTCATCTAGTGTACATTCCTAGAAGCCAAATTTCTCCTCTCTTTCAGTTTGCACAACCTAGGAATTTTTGAGCTAAAGTACAATTCTAATTCGAATATTCATGCTGCAGCACAAGGTCACCACTCTAGTATTTCTGCCATCTGTCATATCCTTATGGGTCTATTACATCGAAATGTAATTAAACCATACTCGAGCCATTGTTCAGTATTAAATATAGTTGAGACAAAACCCCAATGCAGTCTTCATATGGTCTAATGTACTCATTGACCGCTTATGCCATACCCCTACCAGTTAGCACGTACAACAATCAAATTTCGTCAGAATGCTGACTTTTCCTTTCTACATAACCAAAAATAAACGACTGTGTTTGTTTTATAATAACCGAGAAATAAGACCTGTTTCTGTAAGTGTGTTACCTCTGAAAAAAAAGACCAACACTGACAGGTTTAACCAACGCCGAAAGGCTTAAGAGGAAGATTACATTCAATGAATGTTGATAAACTCACTTGGTCTCTGCCTCAGAGGGTGTTGCACCTGAATGTCCATAGGTCGAATGGCAGTGCGAACAAGTGTGGTGATGTTTGTGCAGTTGTTCTTGTTGCAGTAGTGCACTGCCTTGCTTTCCCAGTCAGTCCAGTAGAGTTTGTCTTCAAACAGTGTCATAGCAAACACATGGTGTAATGGGGATGTGGGCCCTGAAGAGCAAGAGTACAGTAACGGTCAGTGCATCAGATGCAAAGGCCATAAATCCCACTAATGTATGCATAACACTCTGCTGTTGGCAACTGCAAGAGCACACATTGAGGTGTACTGTGGAGTTGTCACAAGACCTGCCATTCACTGCTTCCAGCAACTACTTCACAGAATCAATCTTAACTGTTTGTTACATGATGTTTTTCCAGCTTCATTACAAAAATTACAAAAAGTTTCATACGAGAGATTTCGTGAATGCAACTGTGAGAATGTAGTGTAAGCCTATTGGACATACTGAATATTGTGTGGAGTTCAGCATGCATGCATATAAGGCCGGAAATAACAATGCTAGAGCTTGAAAATGATGCTGCAACATCATGATGCAACAATGATGCTGCAGCAGTCAACAGTAATAAAAAGGCCATTTCATATCATTCATAAGTTACATTTAAAGGAGTATGCACTCTGCATTTTGATAACGCAAGCTTCATAGCACATGTACAACTTCATGTACAAGAATTTCCCACACACATTAAACAAGCCTGTCTGTTGTGAAGAAGCACATATAACGACATCAAGGGGTTTAAAAAAGGACTAAGGTGCTCGCTGTATGCTATTAGTAAGGACACTAATGTTAACACACTGATTACTCACACTCTTGCGTGTATTATTTGATCACACTGTTTGACTAGTGGATAACTACCAAGCATGTTGTGACAAAATACAAAGACAATATGTGACCAGTCTACAAACCATTTCTAGCAAGGATGCGAATGTTGCCTCCATCCAAATTGGCCGTTGCAATGTAGTCATGTTTGGCGTCAGCCCAGAACAACTGGCGAGTGATCAAATCCAAGGTAAGTGCGTTGGGCCAGCCCATAGACTCTGAAGACTCGTTCACCAGGACTTGCACGTTTGAGCCATCCATCTCCGCTTTTCCAATGTATGGGTGCTCACCCCAATCCGTCCAGTACATGTAGCTAAAAAATAAAATAAAAATAGAACAAATAACCAAAGGCCCGTTTCACTACGGAGGTTGGTAATCGTAGCCAAGAAGTGTGACAAACAAGGCGATATAGCAGCAGCTTTTTCAACACTTGTAAATCCTTTCTGTGTGGTACCTAAGCCACAGGTCACTGAAGATATCACGCCACAATTTAACTACACCTGCCCCTTTATCATTCTTTTAGCCATAAAGAAGCTAAGGTTTGTATAGAAAGAATTTGCAGAAACTTTGGTGACCATCAAAATAAGCAAATGGTGAGAGCTCTCCAGAACTTCTAACGAGTACCCCTGTTAGTGGTTCATCATGCAAAAAAAAAAAGAAAAAGGAGAGAGAAAAAAAAGAAAAAAGAGAGGGATATAAAAAGCACAGTGAACGAAACACGGTACAAAAAATGTGCCGATGTTCAAGAATGAAACTAAATAAAGCAGTATGTTGCAACACAGTAGTGCAAAGCAGGGATTTTTGCCACTGCGCACCTAAAGAAAAATAGGTGGGCTTACCCATCAACAGGATCCACAACTATGGCACGAGGTTCTTCGAGGCCAGTCCTGATAAGGACCTTGCGGAACTTTCCGTCCAAGTGAGACACTTCAATTGTGTCTTTGCCCTTGTCACACCAATAGAGGTTTCTACCAATCCAATCCACAGCTAAGCCATCTGGATTCTGTACTGTCGTGGAGTGCAACACCTAAAGGTAAAAATAGCAACCACAGTCAACTTTCTCAAAGTGCTAATTTTTTAGCTTTTACTTTAGCTGGACCAGGGTGTCTACCAATTTAATTTTTCCAAATTCCCTGAATTTTCCAGGTTTTCCGTGATGATCCCGAGCCTATTTTCTGACTGGTAAGCCTGCTTGCAAATGACTATCTGTGTACTGAAAACGGGCCCTCAAGTGGCTAAAAAAGAAGACAGAGAGAGAGACGGGGCCCTTGCATAAACTGAGTGCAGAATTGAGGACGTCTGCTGCTGCATCGCCACTGAACGAGCATGACCCAGCCTAGTAAGCCTCCTGCTCATACTGCTTCCGGCCAAACCAGAATGCCTTCAAGCCGAGCTGCAGTCACGGCTCAGGCAAGCAAAAATTCATCGGTGTGAGAATGTCATGCTTGGGAATTGGGATATAGTGCGTGACCTGTAGAAACAACAGTATGCACTGCCCTTTCTTTTACGCTTCTGCATAGCTGTTTACTGTTGTTGCAGAAAAAGGAGCGACTTTATATGCTTTCATCAAGGGTGTGTGATCTGTAGACACAACAGTAGGCACTGCCCTTTCTTTTACGCTTCTGCATAGCTGTTCACTGTTGTTGCAGAAAAAGGAATGACTTTATAAGCTTTCATCAAGGGTGTGTGATCTGCAGAGACAACAGTAGGCACTGCCCTTTCTTTTACGCTTCTGCATAGCTGTTTACTGTTGTTGCAGAAAAAGGAGCGACTTTATAAGCTTTCATCAAGGGTGTGTGATCTGTAGAGACAACAGTAGGCACTGCCCTTTCTTTTACGCTTCTGCATAGCTGTTTACTGTTGTTGCAGAAAAAGGAGCGACTTTATACGCTTTCATCAAGGGTGTGTGATCTGTAGAGACAACAGTAGGCACTGCCCTTTCTTTTACGCTTCTGCATAGCTGTTTACTGTTGTTGCAGAAAAAGGAGCGACTTTATAAGCTTTCATCAAGGGTGTGTGATCTGTAGAGACAACAGTAGGCACTGCCCTTTCTTTTACGCTTCTGCATAGCTGTTTACTGTTGTTGCAGAAAAAGGAGCGACTTTATACGCTTTCATCAAGGGTGTGTGATCTGTAGAGACAACAGTAGGCACTGCCCTTTCTTTTACGCTTCTGCATAGCTGTTTACTGTTGTTGCAGAAAAAGGAGCGACTTCATAAACTTTCATCAAGGGTAAATGTTTTCGTGATGTTCGCACAAACTAATGTCAGTCAGTTTCCATGACCAAGCCAGGTTTTTAAAAAATTCCATGACAATTCCCTGACTTTTCCAGACATGCCCAAATTCCCTGACAATTCCAAGTTTTCCGAATTTTCCAGATTGGTAGACTGCATTATCTTCTAAAGTGAATCCCATGTTGCTATCCTGACAAAAAAAAATTATCATTGTGATAAACATGATGATGCCCATCACAGATGCAACAAAATATGGCTAGGTGTCTTTAAATATATCATCGTAAAAGGGCTTATCAGATAAGTCCAAGCCTCAAGCATTCCATATCATGTAAGCCAAAATGGACAACAGTACCAGTGTTGAGTTAGCCCTAGCCACACTGAATCATGTTTGGAAATGCTGTCAAAGCACAATAAATCAAACACCGTCTTAGCTTACATGGTTTATGTGCATCATTTGAGTGTTTGTGTGAAAGGAGTAGTCTAATACTTGCCCCCTAAAGTGAATGTAGTCCTCACAAATGTTAAAAACAGGTTACCACAGACATTGATATAGAAATGTGGGAAGTTACTGAACAATGCCACAGGTGGAGTTTTTACACCGTAACATCGGACATGGTTGAAATGCATGTGATATGTATGTCACAGAATGGGCTCTTGTGCATTGCACAATGACTGAATGCCTAAAGTTAGCTTCACTGCATTTAATTTATACTTACTGGTGCACCACAACTTAACGCAGTGAAGCGTTCTTGTCATGCCCTGAAGCACACCAGGAGTAAAAAGAGGCACTTTCACTTAGCGTAGTAAATGTTCCTTAATTATATAATGAGCATGAGTATTCAACCACTGAGTCTGAGCTCATACTGTGACTGCAGCTATCATTATGCAACACAGTTAGGACACCCGTTGCTTTTTCTGTGGCAAGTACCACACTGACTACATTTTGCAGATACAAGTCTTTCGACCAGGGGTCCCACGGCCCGCGTTTCGCCAACCGTTCACTAGTGGTCCGGCCCGCATATGACTGTTTTCATCCGATATTTTTAAAATTTTCTTAATAAGTATGTTCATGAGCTACACAGATGTGACTGGCGTCAAGCATTCCTTTCATGAGGCACCCCATGCAGTCACCATGTGTAAAACATAACTATAGAAGAAAAAGTCTACATTTCAGAATTGGCGTCCAGATTTTAGTCATTCTGGACATCAGTGTCAATATATTCTTCGAAACCTGATGTCAAATCCCCTTCAGGAATGATCCATATATGAGATATGGGAACAGCCTGCTTTCAAATAACAAATCCCTCCCCCCACTGCGCTCTAGCTCCAACCTTAATCACTGCCTAGCCCTTCTGGGAGACTAGTTTTGTGAGTGTGGCCGCTAGCTGAGGTGAAGACCCCTCCTATAGACAATCATAACAAGACATTTCACACACACAAAAAGCATTTCTTCAGACCTCATTTTTGAAAACGTCATCACTGAAATTTAAATTTGAGGTAGTTCAGGTAAGCTTTTTATTTCCGAATGAGGTTGAATAATGGAAATCAAGCATGTACAGAGAAACCTCGTTAATATGTGCCTGCTGGGAACGCGGCATAACTATGCGCTAAACGGTAGTACGCTTTAACCACCCAGTACAAATTTGCATCTCCTGACGTGCGCCATTGCCTCCAACAAAGAAATAAATACAGTGCCATAGCAAATATTGCCTAAAGTACCCACCACAAAGCCTTACCTTTATTTTTGCAAAATGCAGAAAAGATTTTGGCACTCTCGTGCACGACCATCCGATAGCGCGCGGCAGCGACGCCAAGGACCATTCTGAAGCTATTACAGGGTCTGGGATACGCAGCAACTGACGTAGCGACAGAACGGGCAGTATCAGCTTTCCGCGATACATGTGTACACATCTGTACTGTGATCTGCTACTAAGCGAAAACTGACGTAGTTTCAATGAACACTGTACGGCCGCATGGAGCCGATCGTCTCCTGGCTAGTTGCGTGCAGCGCATTGACTCATTGGCTCACACCGTCTCTGTTGAGCTGCTCGCTGTTCCACATGCGTGCATTTGCCGTGGTAATGTTCTTCGTATACACTTCACTCCTGATCATGCACAGATGTGGCGAGTAGCTTGCTGGGTTAACGTGGTGCTGACGAGCTTCCTGCAAACAATGTGCGTTTGGATTGTACGCGTGCGTTTAGCATGATAGCGTGAATGCAGCTAGGTTTCTCAGCGCCCACGAACCGCAACACTTAACTCCGCAAGAGCGAGCTGCTTTCGTTTCTAGATGGTGGTGCGCACTTGAACATGGTGCTGCACAACGAGGCAGCAGCGATCGGTGGCCCAGGGTGTTCAGATTGTCGTATATTAAAGGCGTGCAGTAGGCTAAAGTAGCACTACACCACACACGTGCCCGAGCAGATAGCTGAAGATACTTATAGTGCTAAGGTTGTCGGTGATAAGCCATACTGGCGTGTTCGTCAGTGGCTGCCACCTTCGCCTTTGTTTTTCCCAATGCTTATCCTCAAAGGCATCACCGCAATCGCACGAAAGTCGGAATTGTTGATCGACCAATCTCTACACTTCTAAAAAAGACGGAAAACTTTTTGCGGCACATTGTGATGATGGCAAGTTCAGCAGCACAGTAAACATTTATGGCGCAAAAAGTTATCACAGGGTACGACACACTAACCGGTAGGCATAGGACGAACCACTACGGCTTAAGCTATCAGCGAATGCGTTATGCTCTATGAGACTCGGTCGGGGATTTGTCGCAACTACGTCTTGACCGTTTGTACGTTTTAAGCAGGTACGTATTAACGAGGTTTGACTGTAATTCTCCAATGTAGCCAACTAGAGAACTGCAGCAACAAAGCACTCGTTGATGCACATAATTCTCTTTACCTCGTGTTGCTGCCTCCCTCTGAGGCACATTCGCTTGATGGAGCTCCCCTACTGCAGTCACCTCCGACCAGTAGATGCAGTCTTCGACCGAATCAAAGTCCAGAGCCACAGAGTTGGTGAGATTTTGGGCTAGTATCTCTGAACTGATTTTATGTAAGTCAATCTGCCGTATGTAATAACGATTTGACAACAGCAAATGGGCTCGCACAGCTGAAAAAGAAGAAGAAAACAAAACAGTGTATTTACTCACTGCACACTTTTCTGAAAAACATGGTTGGCTACGGAGAATTTCGGCAAGCCCTGCTTGAAAACAGTTGCTTGTTGTCCACATGCAACGACGAGCAATGACAGGGCACAATGAACAACATTAAACCTATTCTGACATTTGACCTATTTTAGTCACATAAAGAGAGCTTCGAGGTGACAGCTTGATTTGGAAGCAATATGGTGTAACAATTCCTTTTGCACATTTCTGTTCCTTTCGTATCACCCACCAGTCACAAATGGCCAATTCTAGTGATAACTAGAATTGTGGAAAGTGGAGTGACGCATGGGCCACTGACAAAGTGCGAGAAGGAAAAGATGAATAGAAACCATTCAACATTTTTTGGGGGGCTGTGCAAGTACCTAAACAATGTTCACACATCACAAAGAGTTGCGGGCTCAAGACCAGTTCTGCTCCTTTTAGTGGCTTACGTGTTACCACCAAGCATTCAATGCATGTGAAAAACTCTATCAGTTAATTACATGACCAGGATGAAACTGTGGGGACATATGCTCAGGAGGTGCTTTGGAGAACCTCAGTACAGTGTCATGTATCATGCAACAACCGCACAGCCCTCCTAAGTTCCCATACCAATCTAATTATTAAATAAGGAAAAGCTAGAAGGAGCACATTTGATGCAATCAGTGCACTTGAACAAATCCAGACAGGCCACTCAGCTGTCGCCCCACAAGCATGAGGAACTTCAGTAATTCGTGAGAAATGTGGGTACCTTGAACAGGATGCAAGTGCTGTATCATTTCCACAAGTTGTTCATTTTGTTCAAACATTTGTTTGCTTTTGTCCACTCGATAAACCGACATTTAGATAATTTGGATTACTTTTCCCATCAAGCAAAATTCAAATTAATGGTATATTTTCAAGAAACCAGTTAGCCACAAAGCGTTCCTACTTCAAATATACATGCAAGCTGTCAGGGATGCGAAGCAAGCTGCATGAATCTATTGCAAGAGCAAAGCGTCCAGTATTCTGCGCCAAACGTACTTACAGGAGTTTGCCTTGCAGGT